>NC_064617.1:385044628-385352513 GCF_023898315.1 Schistocerca nitens | reverse complement strand
GAAATTTCAACGTAACTTCGCTCATACACGGCATAATCCGTAAGCTTGCATTTAGTGAAACTATTTTCAAGATAACAGCTGAATCTTCGTTGTTGTATCCATTTCTGTATTGTTGTAGTACTAGAGAGAAGTTACTACTGTGCCAAAACTGCATGTTCATACATTAAGAATACTGTTTCATGTGGTAGGGTTCACATGATAGAGATGTGCTAGCAACAAAAAATACAGGGTTGTTATAATTAAACTTCCACTGCTTGAGCCAATGTAGATGGAAGACTATTTACCATATGGGTACCCAACCTTAAAGGAATGATGTTCACAATGTGTGCAGCAGGATTTGTGTTGTTAGTAGTGTTAGTGCCATGACTCGCAGTTAGACACCAGTACTGGTATGTGTAGTAACTAGCCAAGCTTTTGGAGCCAGTGGCTCAGAACGGTTGAAGAGGGAGGAAGAGGGGTGAAGGAAAAGGTGTAGTGCTAGGAAAAGGGGTATATCTTGGAAAAATCACCCAGAACTGTGGGTCCGGGAGACTTACAGCATGGGATGAGAAGAAAAGAGTGATTCATTGTTATATGCTTGTGAAAATATATTTAGTATGGCACTTACTATTCTGTGCTACTATGTGTCAAATTAGACATCATAATCAGTGCACCAATCATGTAATGTGCATTCTTCACAACAGCATAGAGTATTTTGTAGTTTCTGAAAGTAATAAAAAGGATGTGAAAATGGTAATTGAAAAGCAGATAAGGCGCGGAAGATCATACCTTACACCATATGAAACAGATACAGTCAGACTATGGGAAAAACTGGTAATTTTACTATTGAAGAAGGGGTGAAGTAATTTTACATTCAAATTACCATTGAAAGCTATACCAATACCTTTATATAAGTGAATATGTCAATAATAATTCATGTTGTTATAATTAATTCTGTGAAAATGCAACCACAAGTATCTCTGTTTATAAAATGATATTTTTATTCTGCGGGACTGTTTTCCACTGTTCACCCAACTCTGAAATGTGCCACACTGTTTTGTAATTGTTTTCAAGGTGGCATAGCCTTTTTGAATGACTTAATCAGAGACATTTTCATGATCTAGGTAGTAATTTTTGAATAGCAGAAGTAAATGACAGTTGTAGTAACCATTCTTAAGAAAGAAAAGCATAGCAATTAAATAATAAAGAACTATAGGCTGAAATGTCATATCTATCTGTTGGAAATTTGGGATCTTAGAAATTGCAACCAATGATGATCCAAGTTTTCTTGCCTTGTCGGGATGTGATTTGGGACTTGAACTAAAAACCTTATAATTTTAATGGACAAATATGCAATGATAGCTTAATATCCATAAATTTATGTAATAAAATGCTGCCAGCTGCTTACTAAATATTAAAAAAATTTGGGAGAATGTAACTGGTTGTAGTGTTCATCAAGTGTAAATTTCAGTGGTACATGTGATGATGATTAGCTTTGCTGCCAACATATAGCACATGTCTGGTTGTTCTAGCACAAACTCATAATCTGTAGCTGTATATCTATTCTGAATATTTCAGTTATAGGGTTTTTGTACCTAAATATTAATTTATCATTGTCATACATTTCGTGCAGTTACCTCGGGGGTGAGATTTGCATCTTACATAATCATGCATGTCCCCCGATACAGATTAAACCAATGATGAGAGAGAGAGAGAGCTTTTCTCTATGTAGGCCTTGTAAGAACTATGTGCATTCCCATGATATCATTATCTCAGTTAAATAGAAATACAGGCCATCTTGTTTTATATATAGTCTTGCCCAGTTGAATATCTCCAATGAATGAAAATAATAACCCTAAATGTTTGTGAAAGAGAAAACTTTACTTTCACTTGTAACTATAAATTTTCACTTCCTTGCAAGCTGAAATTAGATTTATGTTACATTTGTTGTTATACGTTGCTCAGCCAGAACATTATGAGCACCTTCCTAAAAGCCGGTATGCCCACCTTCGGCATTGATAACAGCAGCGACAAATCGTAGCATGGAAGCAGTGAGGTCTTGGTAGGTTGCTGGAGGGAGTTGAAACTACATCTGCACACACAAGTCAACTAATCCCTGTAAATTCTGGGGAGGGAGGCCGATGAGCTGTGACACCACATTTAATCACATCCCAGATGTGTTCGACTGGGTTCAGATGTGACTAGTTTAGGGGGGGAGGGGGGGGGGGCACAGCACATCAATTGGAACTCATTACTGTTCCTCAAACCACTCCATCACACTCCTGGTCTTGTGACATGGCACATTATCTTGTTGAAAAATGCCACTGCCATCAGGAAGTATGATTGTCATGAAGGGGTGTAGGTGGTCTGCAACAAGTGTACAATACTCCTTGGCCATCATGGTGCCTTGCAAAAGCTTCAGTGGACCCGTGGATGCCCATGTGAATATTCCCCAGATTATAATGCTGCCTCCACCAGGTTGCCTCCATCCCACAATACAGGTGTCAAGGAGCTGTTCCCCTGGAAGATGATGGATTTGTGCCCTCCCATCGGCATCATGAAGAAGGTATCGGGATTCATCAGATTACGCAACTCTCTGTCACTGTGCCATCATCCAGTGACGAGGGTCATGTGCCCATTTCACATGTAGTTGCTGATGTCATGGTGTCAACATTGGCACATGCATGAGTCATCAGTTGCGGAGGACCCTCATTAGGTGTGTTTAGTGCACTGTGTGTTCAGACACACTTGTACTCTGGCCAGCATTAAAGTCTGTTGTTAGTCACACCACAGTTTGTTGCCTGTCCTGCTTTATCAGTCTGCCCAGCAAATGACGTGTGATATCTAATGAGGAGTAGCCGCCCAGCACCATGATGACGTCTGGACCTGGTTTCACCTTGGTTTCACACACGTGTTGCAGATGCTCACCACAGCACTCCTTGAGCACCCAAGTTGTTCAGTTTCTGAAATGCTTGGGCCAAGCCACTGGACCATCACAATCTGCCCTTGGTCAAACTAAGACAGATCGTGCATCTTCCCCATTCTGCACACGGACAGCACTGATACAGCACGCACAGTGCATGTGCTGACTAACAGTCATTTCTCGCCAGGTGACACTGCTATTGCCTGGACGGGTTTATATCGGTAGTAGGCCATAATTTTCTGGCTGATCATTGTAAATGTAGATAAAAAATATTTCTTCTGGTTGAAATTAAGAATGTTGCTTGCTTGCAAGCAGAAGGTTTGTTGTGTTTAAATGGCTTTTAAAATCCACAGGTGGTGTATTTTGGCTCCAGTCCTAGGGTGGGAGGAAGACAGTACTCATCAATATTGGCGGCTACAGTTGGCTCTCCTGGAAAGTACATTGGAGCAGCCTTGTGAGGGTGCAGTGTCAGCAAGACATTTGGGCCAAATGCTGATAACACCACTGCTTTCTGCTTCATGCCACAGTAGGAACAGGAAATGTCAACAACTAGCTCTTGATAGGTTAGCGCAGGCAATCCAGGTCCTAATGGCACAAAATGCAATTGTGGGAAACACACGTGAGTTAATTTTTCCTTTTTATGACTGTGATTTTTGTATTTTATCATATTAAAGTTATGTTAATCAATAATTACAAATAGTTAGTTGAGGTTTTAAATACATGGAAGTTTTTTCACTGAGAAAAAAGTGTTTAGTTTTATGCTGTCCATGTACAGGATTTGTTTCTGACAAAGAAGTGTGCTGGCAAGTGAATTTGCTTTAACAACAAGATTAGCTACCAATAATGAAATGCATTTGTTTTCTCATACGGCACATACAGAGTAAGATTTCATTTTCTCGTGTTCCTGAAGGAAAACTTTTAAATTAAAATAACAAAAACCATCACATCATATAGCAAAGAGCAAAACATCTGGCAGTTAAAAACAAAAATAATAGCTAAATTAAAAGCTCCATGTAATGTAAACACTCTTTACATATTACAAATACCTCTTACTGGCAATTATTGCAGTACCTCGTTGTTCATGCTGGATCATCATCCTATCCCTCACTCATCATCTTTGTATTTTTCATTGAATAGAAAGTCTGTTGCCATGAACAGTTCTTCATCATCTGTGAGCTGTTGGATGCTTATTTTCACAATTCAGTCTTTGAAGTGGACCAATATTGTTCTCATCATGTTGGGCCCAGTATTGTAATGGGAAGGCACCTGCCAGGAAACTGAGAGGTCACAAGACCAAATCTTGGTCAGTGGATTTCTCACTTTTTGTTTTAACCTAGCCTTCACACTTAGTGATGTGACGAACTGCTGGAAACATGTGATTCCACATGAAACCGTAGGTGCCCTTTCCATGTTTGGGTAACGGGGATATGTTAGGGACATGCAAGGCGCCAAAGGGTGTCCAATTAAAAGACTTGCATCAGGTCATTGAGCCGTATGAAATTATTATTGTTATTATTATTGCCATCATCATCATCATATCATCTTTTACTACATCTGTCATAATTTTCCATTACTGTATGTAATTTAATTTGCTACCAAGTATCAAAAGAACAGCAAATTAATCCTATAAAGGTTATCGTTTTTATTTGGATCATTACCAGTCTCATAATATTTGTCAAAATGGGATATTGACACTACATGAAAGGACAAAAATTCAGTTATGAGAAATGCTGTTAGATATTGAATTATAATCTGAAGCGACTTTGGACATTGTCTAACACAAATGTGTCTACTGATCAAAACTTTTAGTTCTTCACATATAGTCTGTAGGTGATCATTTATCGTGAAACTCTTTCTAAGACAATCTTTTGTAAATATAGACTACCATTTGGTAGATTTTTCTGAATGATCCATTCTTCCATACTGGCTGTCATTGGTTGGATTAACATGTACCTTAATTTTGTATTTACTGCTGCACATTTTTTATCTGTTGACCCATTTTCAAATGATTGTAAGCTGAATCCACCAAAGGATCAAGCACTGATGATTTCATTTCTTAGAAGTATGGTACAGCTTTGAGAATACGATTCAGTGTTACTTTTACCAAATCAAACAGAAATATCTGCCACAGAATGTAATGATAAATCTTCTGTTTCCTGAAATATGATTCCCCTAGAGACCATCAGGCATTGTGTTGCTGGACTGCTATAAATGCATTTAATGGTGTAGCATTTAAATAACAATCTTTCTGATATTTCTTGACATTCATTACCATTAATTTTGTGTGCCACTAGATAATGTAAATATATAGATATTAAGAAAGATTACAAAATAAAATTATTGAAGCTGTTGTTTTCTTTCTTTACAGAAGAACTTCTCTCACAACTTGAATTATTGCCAGAAAATAGGCTCCTTAGTCTTGTCATCAAGAAACATAAAGTGATAACAATAGTGTAAACCAGCTAAGATGAACAAACTGAGCATTTGATTGACTGGTGTGTCATAACAGCAAAATAGTGTGCAAAAATAATAGCAAGTGGCTGTACAGGAATCATTAGAATACAGTTCATTGCCATTGTGGAAGTCTTACCAAAGTTCCTCTCTTGCATTATATTTTCCATATTTTGCTGTTTTACTGAAGTAACTGCAGAGTCTTATATCGTGTTGTCATTGTCAATTTTGTTTTGAGTCATAAGCTCAAAATTTGTATCTCATTATTTTGTAATGTAAAATATATATTTACTAAATTGGTACAATTTGCTTCTTTTGGATTATGCATTATACAGTGACCGGCAGCATTTATGAAGATTTTAGTTTAGCTTTACTCAATTTAATTACTGAAACAACAAAAGTTCTGCATGCTGGACATAATAAGATAACATGATCTTGGAAAAACTCATGATGAGTCACCCAAGGGTGCCCATATGATAATAGTTTGTGGTGGTGGTGGTTGTTGTGGGTAGGGGGGGGGGGGGGGGGTGCAATCTGTGGGTATGAAGTATTTTTAATATTTGGGAAGATGAAAGGTGGCTTGTAAGTAGCCATACTAAAGTTCCAGTTACAACCCTGTTAAAAATCTTCCATAATACTGCCTGTTAAATTATTACTATTTATTTTTTAAAGAAAAATACCTGACTGCTCTATATTTCTTCCTTTCTCCTTCCCCTTAGTTACGGGCACCCCTGTGGTTCAAAAGCCATGGGATGAATGTAGACAACCACTCACTACAAGGAAGAGTGGCCGTTAAACATGTGTAAAAGAAATTGAGCTTCGCAAGTCATCTTTCAAATTTCCAATCTTCTTATCCACATATAGGTATGCTGCTGCTCTCACCTCCCATTTCTCTCTGCTTATTACTATAGTTATCCATTCACTGTCTGCTTCAAATCAATATGGCTTTCAAACACAGAATTTTTTGACCAGCTAAATTATGATGTGTTACATGTTTTTTTTTTTTTTTTTTTTTTTTTTTTTTTTTTTTTTTTTTTTTTTTTTTTTTTTTTTGGGGGGGGGGGGAAAGAGCACAATGAAGAAAGATTGATGAAGAAGAGAGAACTAGACACTATAAAGATTTCGCAGCCACACAAAATATGGAGCAGTTGACACAAGTTAAGGTGTGCAGTAGTGTGTTGACTGAGCAATGAGAAAATAATCATTATCAGTCTATTTCTCTGTGATAATGCACCTTCTCTGAATTCATATGTTCTTTACAAATCAAGGAATAAAGTTACAAGATGAGAGTTTCAGTAGGGTCTGGATAAGGCAAAACCACTATACTATCACTCTGTCGCAGAGTGGTCAGCATGTTCAACTGCCTTGCGGAAGACCCAGTTTAAATTCTCTGCACTGCCAGGGCTTTTTCTTTCATGAAAGGGCTGGATTGGGGTCCACTCACCCTCAAGATGCCAGTTGAGGAGATACGTGAATGAAAACTTGTGACTCCAAGCCAACAATGTCTGGGAGAAGTGTGTGTGTCCCCTCCATACCACATCGAAATGACTCCATACGTCTGAGGATGACATGGAGACTGGTCGGCATTGTGCAGTCCTGTAGGCCTGATCTGCAGAGTTTAGTTACCTTTTTTTTAACCACTATTCTATCAAACAGTTCTTATACACATTGGAATCCACAACCTAAAACACACAAGGCTTCACCTAGCAGATAGATAGAGGTATATTGCTTGCACATCAGCATGTGAAGAAAAGGACTGTACGAGGGGTGTATGAAAAGTCCAGGCAAAGTCCAAGAAATGGCACCACAGCACATATCAAGGACATGTTTAGTTAGTAGCATCTTTGGAAAGAACGCACACCAAGTTTCAGCCATATTAGTCTATTTCTTTGTGTTTGGCGTTCATGTGAGTCAAGGAAGTAGAGTTATTGTCAAAAAATGGACGAAAAAGAATTTCGTTTGGTGATTAAACATTACTTTATGAAAGACGAAAAACCTCAGGAGACTAAAGAGAAGCTTGATAAACATTATGGTGACTCTGCACCTTCGTTAGAACACTTTATAAGTGGTTTCAAAATTTTCGGTGTGGCCATATGGAAACAGGTGATGCTGAACGTTCTGGATGCCCTGTGGAGGTTACGACTCCAGAAATCATTGATAAAATCCATGATATGGTGATGGATGACAGAAGAGTTAAGGTGCGTGAGATTGCTAGTGCTGTGGGCATCTCGAATGAACGGGTACATAATATTTTGCATAAACATTTGGACATGAGAAAACTATCGACAAGACGGGTTCTGCAGTTGCTCATGCTTGACCAAAAACTGAACTGTGTGAAAGGTTGCAATGATGGTTAGCAGCTGTTCAGGAAGAAATCTGCAGGACTTTAAGTGTCGTTTTGTCACTGTGGATGAAACATGGATACATTATTATACTCCTGAGACCAAAGAACAATTTAAACAATGGGTTACCAAGGGAGAATCTGCACCAAAAAAGGCAAAGATCATTCCTTCAGCCGGAAAGGTTATGGCGACTGTCTTTCGGGATTCACAAGGGATAATCCTCATCGACTATCTGGAAAAGGGTAAAACTATTACAGGTGCATATTATTCATCATTATTGGACCGTTTGAAAACCTAGCTGCAAGAAAAACGCCGACAATTGGACCACAAAAAAATCCTTTTCCATCACAACAGTGCACCAGCACACACCTAAGCAGTTGTGGTCGCAAAATTAATGGAAATAGGGTTCCAGCTCGTTTCACATCCCCCCCCCCCCCCCCTATTCTCCAGACTTGGCTCCCTCGGACTACTATTTGTTCTACATTTGAAGAAATGGCTGACGGGATAAAGATTTTATTCAAATGAGGTGATTGCAGCAACTAATAGCTGTTTTGCAGACCTGGACAATTCCTATTATTCGGAAGGGATCACCAAATTAGAACAGCATTGGACGAAGTCTAAAAGGAGACTATGTCGAAAAATAAAAAAGGTTTACACCAAACATGTAAGTAGTTTTTATTTTTGCACGTACTTTTCAAATGCTCCTTGTGTAACTCCTAGAAAATGGAAAAATCACAGATCCCCAAATACAGGGTGGCACAGGAGAGTGGGAAATTTTGAATGGTAGTGTAGGCAACATTACAGTGCTGCAGTTGTTTGGGTCCAATATGTAGTTGTGAACATATTGCCATTTAGTTACCATGTAGCACTGGAATGGTGTGGAATGTGCTATTGCTTTGAGAGTGTTTATAAGCAGGTTGTTAGTGTGGCTGTAGCACAAAGGGTATTTTGACAGCATTACCAGCTAGAACATCTTGGATGTGTCCCATTGCTCGTGAGATTACAATGTGGATGGGTAACTTTGAAGAAACTGGTTCAGCCTTGTAAAAGAAGCCTCTAGATGACATTCGAATGGTATATATTGCAGAGAACATTCAGTTGTTAGAATTTCTGCAAGAGGAGACCTTGCCATTCCCTTTGACAGCAGGCACATGCAGTAGAGATTGGGCAATGAAATGTACAAAGAATATGGTACAAATTTAAGTTCCACCCCTATAAATTGCAGGTTGTACAGCAATTAAATCTACAAGATCCTGTGTCACATGGGGAATATAGGTAACGTGTGTTCACTAAAATCATCAAGGATGCCTTATTCCTTAACACCTTGTGGATATAAGACGAATACCACTTCCTCCTTAACAGATACGTTAACATACAGAATTTTTGTTACAGGGCACAGAAAACTCCCTGAGAATTTCACGAGCATCCATCACATACTGCCAAGGTTATACTATGGTATGCTGTATCCCGCCATGGTGTCATTGTCCCTCACTTTTTTGAAAATGTGGTTCCAGTAGGAAGGAGTCACATTTTGTAGTGTTCGACAATTGATGGGAGATGTTTGGCAGTTGTTTGGAAGGCACGCCATTTCACATAATGGTGGTTTTCCATGGCCTGCTAGATCTCCTGATGGAGTATGTGAGATTTCATGCTGTGGGGACATCTTAATGCAATGTGTACTGCACTGTAGCTATCCGTGAACTTATACAAGATTGAAGACAAAATCACTGTCATTCCCTAAGACACACTACACCAAGCATTCTGGAGTTTCCATAACAGGCTATTAGAATGTGAACACCAAAAGCTATGTCTTCTTTAAGAAATAAAAGAGACAGTTTGTGAATTATATAATGAAAACATAAGTGACATACTGTATGTATAGACCTTTGTCAATAAAAACATTTTTCCTATGTTTATTCATGTAAATTATACTAATCAATTTCCCATTTCACTGTGCCACCTCATAGAAATGACAGAAAGCATTCTACAATTTGTTGTAAGCATATATGTAAAATGCACACCAAGTTAATCTGTGAGTTCTATGAAGAAGAGTACAGAGTTTGAACATTTCATTTCTTGTAATATGAAAAAAAAATATTAACTCTCTTTTGTCTTAAAATGTTAACTAAACTTAATTTTTAAAATGTAGTTGTTTTGATATTAGTCTTTGGGAATATAACTGAAATATTTGCTTTCTATTTGAAACAATATAAAAATGCATATTTAAATAATTACCTCATGAGATAATAGGATACATACTTCTTTTGTAGTTTAGATTTAATTTAAATTGACGAGGCATTATTTCTTGTGTTTTGAGATAGGATGTAATTACTTAAACCTATCGGTGAGTAGCAGTTTATCCTTTTCATTATATTGTTGGTATTCCAACCGGTACATTGCACTGTTCGTTTTACCTAATGGCTTTTCTTCCATCTCACAACCCTGTGATGTTTTCCTATGTTACTTTTCTCCAGTGCATTACTCTATTCAGTATCTATTCTTTCTCTTCTTTCCTTTGTTTTTCATTGCCTTCCAAACCACATAGACTCTGACATCCGAGCAACACTGTATCATAGTCTTGTCTGTACACAACACGCAGCTTTGTGACAGCACAGATTGTTAGTGCAGTTTCTCATGTTCCAAATTGTTTCCGCTGATAATTAATCCTAGTGATCACAGTTTCTTCTTCATACTCTTGTATTTTCGCATATTATTTTCCACACCTACCTGTGTCACACAAACTTGTGAACCTGAACTTAACCGCTTGCTCCTCCTGCCCCTCTGTCTTTTCTCTTACCCTAACATGAGCATACTCCCATAAATCATCCTTTTTCCCCACAATTTTCTACATATTTGTGTGTATTTTTACATATTTGCGTGTCTACATATTTTTGTTTGTCTTTTTCTCATATCTGGCTCGCCTCACAATCACCTAATACCTTCATTTGCCCTTTTCATACACAATGTCCCACTTCCTCAATGTCATTCCTGTCACAATGGATGCCTGCTTCAGCTTTCTGCACCAGTTCAGAAAATTAACCCTTTCCCTGGCTAAAACCCAATCCTACATGCTGTTCCTAAAATGCTACCTAAACCATGGAATCAACCTCCTGCCCTCAATGGCCTGAACATAAAAATTTCCTTCTCTGTACCCCAACCCTCCTCTCACAATAATCTCCACCTTTTCAGATTCCAGCAGTTCCTGTCCGTCAGAAACCTGGCACTGCAAAAACACATCTCCAGGGCAGAGGCATCCCAGAACCATCTGTGTTCCCACCATAAGATATTGCTACTATGCAGTCCATGCTACATACCTCACATTTCTGAAATGCAATCCCTTGCTCTCCAGCCCCTGGAAGGTCATTCCAGACACCACCTCAGTAAGTTAACCAACATGCTGACAGCTTACTGCCACCTTGGAGTATCACTATCCAACTCCTATCATACCCACAGTGTTCCTCCTGGTCAACCGCTCATAGCACCGAGACACAGCCTAGGGACCTTTTGAACTTCCCTTATTCCCCAAAACTCCCTACCAACATTCCACAAAATCCAGAGCCAAAACAAGGCCTCACCTTCATCCCTCACCCAAATTTAACAGTGTTCGACTTGTCAAAGGCTTACTCTCCTCCTCCTGATCCCTGCAATGGAAACACTTCTTTGCCACCAATTCTTCCAATCCAAGCCAACCTAATTCCAACATTGAACCTTTACTCGCCCAGTTTTACCACCATCTAACCTTGATCCTACCACCCAATTATTCCCTCCTTAACTTAAAGGAATTCCTTAGCTCCAGCTTGACCTCACCATCCTTCCTTGGGTCCCTCCCTAAGAACATAAGCCTTTCAGCAGAAGAAAGGAGAGCCATACATAGCCTCAAATAAGATCCTGACCTAATCACCCTACTTGCAGCCAAAGGTTCCAGCACTGTCATCGTGAATTGCAGTAACTACCTTGTGGAAGGCTTCTGCCAACTGTCTGACTTCTCCAACTATAAACCCTGTCAGAGTGATCCCGTCGCAAAGGCCCAACATAACTTCCAATTTCTGCCTAAAGTCTTAGATGCGTCCCTGAACCTCTCTCCTGAATCCATTTCTCTCCTATCCCTATGACACTCTGCACACCCATCTTCTTTATGCCCTCCTAAATCCACAAATCCAACAATACTGGACACACCATAATGGTTGGTTATTGTGCCCCTACTGAAAGAACTTTGTCTGCCATTGACCAGCACTTCCAATTGCCCGAAATCTAGTTTCCCTCGTCAGAGATATCAACCATTTCCTTCACTGACTATTCATGATTCCCCAACACCTGTACCTTCTGGACCCCTACATGTCATTGTTGATGCCATTTCCCTATACACTAACATCTCTTATGCCCATGGTTTTGCTGTTATTAAACACTGCCTCTCCAAATGTCCTTGTAACTTCAGACCCTCTACCTCATTCCTCATACACATGCTAACTTTATGCAAACACACAACTGCTTCACCTTTGATGGGAAGGCATACAAACAAAGTTGCGGCACAGCCATGGAAACCCAGATGGCACCCTCCTGTGCCAACCTGTTTATGGGCCATCTAGAGGAAGCATTCCTAACCTTCCAAAACCCCTGGCCTGGTTGAGGTGCATTGATTAAATCTTCATGTTCTGGACTCAAGGCCAATACACGCTTTTCATATTCCTTCACAACATCTACACCTTTCCCATGTGCTTCATCTGTTCCTCCTCAAACCAGTGTGGCACCTTCCTGGATATTGACCACTCCTCTCTGGTAGCTCCAGCCACACCTTTCCCATCTGCTTCATCTGTTCCTCCTCAAACCAGTGTGGCACTTTCCTGGATATTGACCACTCCTCTCTGGTAGCTCCAGCCACACTTCTGTCCGTACCAACCATGAACAGTACCTGCATTTGTCAGCTGTCATTTCATTCACACGAAAATAATCCCTCCCCTTATAGCCTAGCCACCTGGGGACAGCGTATCTGCTGTGACAAGAACTCCCATACCCCATATATGCTGAGGGTCTCACAAAAACTCTCACACACAGGCACTATCCCCCAAACAGATTTCTCATGCCAGATCCCTGTGCAACCCCAATCCTCCCACCTCCCCCCAAGAACCACCTACAAAAGAGCACCCCCTTCATCACCCAGTACTACTCCGAACTGGAACAAGTCATCTGTCAGGGCTTCGATTATCTATCATCATGCCCTCAAATGAGGGACATCATACCCAAGATTGTTCCCACCCTTCCTAAAGAGGTGTTCTGTCAACCAACTAACATCCACAACATCCCAATCCCATCCTGTGAAAGACCCAGGTACAAGACCGTCCAATCCACCCACCCAGCACTTCCTATTCTGGTCCTGTCACAGGCTTATGCTACCCCATCTGAGGAGGGACCACCTGTGAAAGCAGCCACATCATATACCATCTCTGCTGCAATCATTGCACAGCTTCTTTTATTGGTTTGAATACCAACCAGCTGTCCACCAGGGTGAATGGCCACTGTCAAATTAAGGCCAAGTGCAAACTGGACCTCTGTGTGGCACAATATATAGCTCACCGTAACATGCTTGATTTCAGTGGGTGCTTCACAACCCAGGCCATCTGGATCTTACTCTCAATCACCAGCTTTTCTAAACTGCACAGGTGGCAGTTATCCTTACAATAAATTCTCCACTTCTGGACACAGGATAAGGTAACCTACTGTCCCCACACTGTCCACCCTACAGTTTTTGCCACCTTTGTCCTATCAACTCCTCTCAACACATCCCATGCCCTCATTGTGCTCTGCTCTGTGCCAGCGCCACTGGTCTTTTCCCCCCTCTGCTGTTCTCCTTCCTGCACCCTGCCCTCCCCCACACAGCCTACCAGCTTTACGGCAGGCAGTCTTCTCTGGCTTCCATCTATTCCCCACTCACTCCATCAGGCAACACTGACTTCTCTCCCCTCACCCATACCATGCTGTCCTTGCCCTTCCCTGCCCCCAATCTAGATTGCTGCCTTCGTTCAAAGTGAGAGCTGCATTCTGTTCAAAATGGTTCAAATGGCTCTGAGCACTATGGGACTCAACTGCTGAGGTCATTAGTCCCCTAGAACTTAGAACTAGTTAAACCTAACTAACCTAAGGACATCACAAACATCCATGCCCGAGGCAGGATTCGAACCTGCGACCGTAGCGGTCTTGCGGTTCCAGACTGCAGCGCCTTTAACCGCACGGCCACTTCGGCCGGCTGCTGCATTCTGTCTGCAAGGGCAGGAGATAATGGTCCTGTGTGCATGAGATGTTCCGTTTGTGCATGAGAAGTTTCCACCCCCTCTATCCTATGATCTCCTCCCAATTCATGGCCTGCACCCTCATTGTGCTCCACTCTCTTCCAGTTCCACCAGTCTTTGCCCCTCTTTGCTGCTCTCCTTTTCTGCTTCCCCTTCCCCCACAGCCTCCCAGGCAGTGTTTTGTGGCTTTCATGTACTCCTTGCATGCTCCATCAGGCAGTGCTGACTTCCATTGACCCACCCAAACCTTTGCTATCCCTTCACCTTCACTACCCCAATCCAGATTGCTTGCTTCTGCTCACCACCACATCAAGTGAGGTTCCATCACCCATCCATCCTCCACACCAGCCTAGTCCATCCCTGTGCCACCCCCAAGCCCAACCCCTTGACTCAAGGATATCTCTGTGGAAGACCCAGGTGCAAGACTTACCCAGTCCACCCATCCAGAATTTCTATTCCACTCCAGTCCTGAAGTGGGGCCACCTGTGAAAGCTCTGTTGCATTCATTGTGCAGCTTTTTATATTAGTACGACCAGCTGTCCACCAGGATGAATGGCCACTGGCAAACTGTGGCCAAGAGCAAATTAGACCACCCTCAGGCACAAAGTGCAGCTGAACATAACATGCTTGATTTCACCAGCTGCTTTTCCAATCCGGACTGTCTGGATTCTTCCATCCACCACCAGCTTCTCTGAACTGTACAGATGGGAGTTATCCTTAAAACACATTCTCCACCCAGCAACTTCCAACCCATCTGTTCTTCCACCTCCTCAAAATTAGTGTCAACTCATCCTCATCTTGCATCACTCTCTACTAATGCATCCGCCAGTCTTTTCTTCTCTCTGCTGCTCTCCTTTTCTGCTCCCCATTCCCCTCCCCCCTCCCTTTCCTTTCCTCACTGCTTCCCAATGCTGCATCTGGCAGCTTTGCTCTGCTGCAGTCTAAACTCTGCACGCTCTGCCAGAAAGCACACTTCCACTCATTCCCCACCCCCTCCCCATACCCTACTGTCTCTGCCCTTTCCTCACTTCACTCCGCATTGTTGCTTTTATTCAATGTGAGAGTTGCATTCTGGCTGCAATGGCTGGAGATAGTGGTCATGTCTGTGTGAGATGTGCCTGATTGTGTGTGTGTGTGTTTTTCTGTTCTGATGAAGGCTATGGCTGAAAGCTCAATGTATAACAGGTTTCTGACTGTGGCCTTCTGCAACTCAGCCTCATCTTTTCAGGGAGAACGATCTACCCTTTTCACAATAATGGTGATGAACCTGAAGTTTGTATATATATCTAACCCTTTGCCACACTGTTCTCCCACCTACTTCTTCCTATTGTCCCCCAACCCATTCTCAAATTAGCTTCCTGTTCCTCAGTTCAGAACATAGAATTATTGCTCTGCAAATGTATTGGTGGTCTCTGCTCATGGGTGTGCTTGAGTGCATGATGTTCAGCTCCTTACTTATGTGCCTATTCACACTACATTGTGTCTTTTGTATGATGACTACCTTTATTCACTGTGTTATCTGTAATTTGTTTAGTTTTTGCATTAAACTAAGACAGAGACAACTGTGTATTTGTTGTAAACTTTGTGGGGAGCAGAATCTGAGTGGTATAGTCCATGTTAAAGTCTGCACGGCAGAAATGAAGAATGTGATTAAAGGGCCCTATGCACAGTAGAGCTGAGTAAGTTGGCACTGACTCATTAATACTTCATTTCATTGACTTGCACACAACTGATATTTGTTGTAAAATACAGTTCAGCTACGATGTGTGTCTTGAGCTGCACAAACATGCATCTATGTGATGTGTTCCATTGATTTATTATAATGGGGTAATAAAAGCTCTTGTATACAGAAATGAATTTGCCTGTAGTCAGGATTTATTCTGTTACGGAGCAACATGAATTTATTGTAGATACAATCATCACCGATTATGAATGTGATAAAGTTTAAAGTTTTGGTTAGCACTTATACTGTACTTAAGGAAAGGAGAGACAAGACCAGTTTGCCAAGTAAACAAAAAAGAAATAGTTGTACAGTAAACTGTTATGAATTAAAAGGAAAAAAATGAAGGCAGTGGGCTGGCAGAGCTGTTTCCAGAATCCCAGGACATACCTGTGATCTATGGATTTAGTCAAATAGAACAGAGAAGAGTAAGCATGAACAACAAAGAATAATTTAAATTTCTGACGAGGAACCCCTCGAGTGTTAGGTCGCAAGTTCAATCTTTAGTAAGGCTCCTTTGAAAGCATTGTGTAACAATCATGACAGGAAAAATATTAGCAGCTAGTTACTCATCATGTGCATCAGGAGGGTGACAGAAAGTGAGTGTCCATAGATCAACCTTGTATGGGATGTAGATATTACCATTCACAAAATCGCTATCATCGACATTCAAGAATTATGCAAAACAAACCATTAACTTGCGCCATGAACACCGAATAAAAAGTGGCATGCCACAGTGATCACAAAGGTTCGCACCATCAAGATCGTAGGCGAACTCCCTGGGAGTTACAAACTGTGCAGGACATTCAGCTAAGTATCCACTCTCAATGCAATAAAATCGTATTGGTGTAACAGAGTGATGAGAACTGATGGAATGTGATGGACTGCAACTGAATGTGAAACAGTCTGTCGTGGAGCTTACTGTGAAACTGGCTATCCTTTAAGGCATAGCTGCAGATTGCATGATAATATGTTTTATAGGCTTAGAAGAAACAAACATCCAGAGCCTGAATTTTGTCCAACGTTTCCAGGTGGTATGAATTGCAATGTTTCAAACTTTTCAGGCGGGATAGTTTGCTCTAAAGGAGTATGATTTTTGTAGGCAGACTGGAAATAAAACAAAAGCAAGTTATTTTGACCCGCTTTCGACCATAAGCTGTGCTCACTCTGTAGTTGTAGTTCTCTCATGCCCATTTTTGCACTCTTGCTTGCTGTGATGTAAATATTCCCTGCTACCCTTGCAATAGCACACGCATGAGAAAGAATCATAGGCAACAGAGCACATCCAACTTCTTGGAGGTCAATAAATAACTTTCCAGTCAATTTATGATCCAGATTAACAGTTGGAATAATTATACACAAGTGCTTTAAGGCAATGATATTAGTCAGTCTTGATACACCTCTCTTGGTACCTCTAATTTACAGGGTTCCATTCAAACACATTTCCTCTTCAAATCCCAATCGGTCAAGTTGAACATAAATGCCTTACTGAATGTTGGGATAAGTTTGTTTATCTCATGTAAAAATTTTTAGACCAAGTCCGCAGTTTGCTGTGCATTGTCAAGTTGGCGGTTTGTTCGAAATTTCATCATCTTAACATCATCAAATTGTGTAGCACTGCTTGAAGCTATGCAACCATCCACTGCTTACCTTGAAATCACTGGAAACTGTGTCACATGCTGTTTGATGCGCATAACATAGTAGGTCACTGTCGTGCACATCCTGTAATTTGGATTGAGCATCCTTGAAATGTGCAAACATCAGTTTTTGTATCAAGTGCATCTTGTCCTCCCTAGAACATCTATAGTTTTTCGTATGCTCTACATGGGTGTATTGCTGCAGACATATTCAAAATATGTTCATAATTGTTTTATAACTATGCTGCAGATGATCTTCCATGTACATAATTGTGTTTAGTACCTGCTCTTTGGATATCAATTGTCCTTAACTCCAGTTCACTGTAGATGGGATCTGTAGGTCCCTGTCTAACAAAGCTAATGAACTACATGACTCAACACCTGTTTCAATACCATTTTCACTTGTTAAGCACATACTGTCATCATTGAACTCCTCATATACAATGTCCGCACAGTCGAGCGTATATGACACCACACATTCCACTGAGTCACCCTGCACAAACACTAATACTTCATCTACCACTTCTTTCTCACTCTGTAAAATTCATTGGGTTCCTTTCCGACGAAAAGTCAACTTTGGTAATTATCATAAATATAATGTAATGTTTGCGTTGTTTATCATTGCCACCGCTCTGCCTTGTATCAACACCACTAGCACTGTAGTTCTGTTGTCAGTTACTCATCTACTAAGCAGTTCAACTATGCTCAATGGCCTCGTGCTGTGCTCACCATTGGAAACCTCCAGTGCTGCCCTCTGTTGCCATTTGCAGTCAATATTGTGATGGTATTTCTTATTAGCTATTTTCCACCATTTGGCAAACAAACCAATGTAATTTGCTGTTTCTACACAGTGAGGTAAGGAGTGGTTTTTACCCAGTGTTTGAAGGGCATTAGCTGTGACAGCAATGAAAATTTGCAGAGCTAGTTTAGCATTTTGTTTTTCAAAGTTATTTTGTCTCGTTGCTTTCAAAATCAGACCATAAAAATATTTTGCAGTTTTTCATGTTCAAGGTTATACAGCTTCAGTAAGGTGTCTAAACAGGCATAATGCATGCTAGAATCTTTCTCCTGAAATGTTGGGTAAATCATACAAGAATTATTTTTTTGCTTTAACCAGTTATGCCAGATGCACTTCATAATTTGTACAGAATCAATTACAAAAGGATTCAGAAATGATGACATTGCCTTTCTGTTAACAGAATTATTGTCTGAAATTACAGACAACACTTTGAATCCTATATCGTCAATGCCCATATTCTAATCCACTGATGCAAATTATCACCTGTTAATTTCTTGAATGGTGAAATGTGCAGATCTTATAAATTACTCAGCATACTGCTGATCATGAAAACATATGCTGAATTTGCTGTTGAACATCCACCATTAACCATACCAACAACACTTCCTCTTTTATAGTAAAAATATTCTTTTAGGTGTATCTCAGGTTGACATGATATTCATGTGGTTTAAGAAATTTTCATTTATCTCTTGTATGTGAGAAAAAGATGATTTTCATACTGCTCTTTCTGGGGACCTCAGTTAATACCAGAACACCCTCTTTGAATTGTTGATGGATGAGGGCCTTAAAAACCATAATCCCTATTAAACCTATAAGCACATGGAGAAGTACTGTAAGGTAAACAAGAAAATATCATGAATGAGGGAGTATATGAAAGTTTCTTTGATGATAGTAACTTTAACTGTTCAATGATGTGAATTTTTTTGCCCGTTTCATACTCAGATAATTGAAGTGTCTGCAAAATGTCACACACAAAACTCAAAATTCGCTCAATATTATTTGCCGCATTAATCTGTATATCAGCTTTTTCCATACAGTCTAACTGATTACCTAATTCAACAATGCTTGAAACCCTTGCTAAAAACTTTTCCCCATTTAGACCTAACTTGTTTATTTGCTTGTTCAAAACAAATTCTGATATATCAAGGTTTTCACTAACAAGAACAGAATATTTTATCACAGGAGCAGCGACTGTTTGAATGTTAGAAACAATACAGATGTAGGTTTTGTATGATACTCCAGAAATCAAATAATTTTAACATTGACAATTTGGCCTTTAACTCTCACAGTGATGCAATCACACTGCTGTTGAAAGGAGACTTGGTCTGGTGTGTGTGTGACGAACTTCTCTATTTCTTCTACTTTCTTGAGATATTCTTATAATTGCATGAGGATGAAAATATTGTTCACAAACCTATAACCAATAACCCACATGATAACTATGCAGAACTGATTACCATGATCTTAATAAAGAACTAATATTACGGAAGGACTAGTTCAAAACAGTTTTTTAGTAACTATCATATTTGTAAATGCTGAATATTAAATTTTACAAATATTTCTGGTAGATTTTTATGAATGATTAGTTGAGTTATCACAATGACCTCAGAGTCCGGCCATTTATATTAGGCTACTTGTTCTTTCCCACGTCCCATTATTCAAAAAGCAGGTTGAAATCCTTATTCCTTTTTTGTGAATATCGTGAGCATTGTGATTACCACATTTTTTCTCAGAGCAGTTCATTCATAAAAACTTACCCCAAATAATAAATTAACCTGGTCTAGCAAGTAAGACCACATGCCTCAACACCCAGAACCTGCTTGGGAAATGTATAAGACTGATCAAGCTAGAGATAGATTGGTCTTGCTCCTAACAAAGAGCATCAGAATGTAGTACAAAAAAAACACTAAAAACAAATGAACAGAGTAGATCCAGTGTCAACACTGTACTTCCCTGCAGCACAAATGAGCTATTTTGTTACATATAAATGTGTAGTCCTTGAGTAGTAAAGTTACTGAAGTCCACACTGGTTGGAATGCCAGCCACAAATAAAAAGTTTAACTAATAATAAAGTTCAGTTTGAAAAGAGCCTAAAGGATTTATTGGTGGCCAACTCCTCAATTGATGAATTTTTTAGCAGAATCAATTGATGCACATATGTTATTAATAATATCATATAGTGCGAATACTGCATACAACCTGACTTCTGTACAAACTTTGTGCAGTAATGTGATCATCATTAATAAGTGCTGTAAATTTTTTAAAATTCTGTTTGAGTATGTGTGGCTACAATTTCCTAAGAATTATCAAATGCACCTAAGTGTACTGAACATTTAATATTCAGTGACATGTTTTGTATCCTTTTATCATATTTTGCAAACTGTAAGACACTGCAGACTATAAGATGCACCTTAACTTTTAATAATTTTTTTTAAATAGCATTTTTACCATTTTTATTATTAGAGTGCAAACACAGACTTAAACAATCATAGTTTTATAACTGAAGTGACCTTTAAAATCCCTGAAAATCATCATTGGAAATTTCGTCTTCTTCTTCTTCTTCTTCCTCCTCTTTGTTGTCATTGATATCCTCTTCATATATAAAATGGTCTTCACAGCCATTGAGGATGTTATTACTTACACTGCACTTCTTGAAAGATTTAACAATAATGTCTTCTTTCACTCTAAACCACAAGTGTTTTAGCCACTGACACACTTGTTTGATTGTAGGTTGTGTTAAAGCTCCCTTCGGCATGAATTCATGTTGGGTTTCATCCATCATCATTTGTTTCATTCTTCTTTCATATACACTTTAAATGGCTTATTTATAGACCCATCAAGAGGTGCAATTCCAGAATTACAGTGAGTTCTATATTCCCTTGTCTCAATTTATCTTTCATAGAATTTTTCAGATGACTATTAAACTGATCTAGCATAAGAGGAGAACTCTTATTCACTGAAGCACCTTTCTTTCTCCCCCACACTCTGTTAATCCATAATTTCATACCAGCCTTGTACATCCAGCATTTATCATGTACATGAACAACAAAACTTGGCAATATTTCAAAAGGTCTTGGCATTCTTTTGCGCTGGAAAATGATGATTGGATTAAGTTTAATACCATCAGCTCAACATCGAAGGACAACAGTGTAGCACATTTTTTCATGTCCACTTGTTTTTAAAGTTAACAGTTTTAGCTTCTTTCATGGCAACAGTTCTTTACTCAGCGCATCAAATGTCAGAGGAATTTTGTCCATGTTTGCTATTGTCTTAGTTTCACAGTGGTTTTCTTTTGATGTTGAATAATAAAGTGATGGAAAGATAATATTTTATCTTTATATTCTTGTGGCATTTTCTGAGACATTTTGGTTTGCATACTAAGTCCATTTACTTTATAAACCTATAGCAACAACCAACCTACCCTTAAACAAGCATTAGCTTATGAGCGTGTATTTGAACCATTTTTGTATTAATTCCAATGCCATTTTGACTGTGTCCCAGAATCCACTTCAATATGTCATCTTCTATTTATGATCATTTTGCATTCAGTCTTCTATTTGCACATTTAGTCTTTCTCAACCTTTTCAGTACTACTTTACCAGCCCACCAATCGCGAATGATGTTCTTCTTCTTCTTTCCATGGAGGGCCGAAATGCCACTCAGTTGCTCAGTTTCCATGTCCTTCTGCATATGCTGTTATTTTCAATTTATAGCCCACATCAAATGAAAACCTTTTATTTTTTCTATTACAAAACTAGCTGCTAACAAAAACATCGTACTGTTACCGATAACACAAATTGCTTTCAACTTCACTGGTAGACCGCAGTGACGCATCATAGGCTAGACAGTGTTCTGGGTTAGTGATGGCAGGATGGGAGGAAACAGTGTTAGCAAGCATGTTCATCACACTGGTGCACTGCTGCTGCCGATTGAATCCAATGTTGTCAGAAAGAGATAGGTTTCCCGTAGCATCAAATATATCCCCATTTTTAAGACTGGTGGGAATTTTAAGTCAAATACCAAACATTTTTATATTAACTTTGAGTTTTATATGCACCTGAATTTTGGAGGCAATTTTTTGAAGATAACAGTGCATCAGTTCGTAATATATGGTAAATGTACATATGGGCAATTTAATTTGTGATCTGTGGAAGGTACATTATCATATCTATTCTTATTTTGTAAAAATATAGTGGAGATGCTGAGTTGCAATAGGCACAATAAAAGATTCACGCACTCATAGCTTTCGGCCATTAAGGCCTTTGTCAGCAGTAGCACACATACACACACGCACGCAAACACAACTTGCACACACGTCTGCAGTCTCAGAGAGCTGTAACTACACTGCGAGCAGCGGCAACAGTGCATGATGGGAGTGGCGACTGGGTGGGGGTAAGGAGGAGGCTGGGGCAGGGAGGGGGAGGGATAGTATTGTGGAAGTGGCGGTCAGTGAAGTGTTGCAGTTTAGACGGAGGGCAGGAGAGAAGGTGTGGAGGGGGGTGGGGGTAAGTAGCGGAAAGGAGAGAAATAAAATTAAAAATAAATAAAAAAAGAAATAATAATTAAATGGACACCCTAGCTGAAAACAGGCGTTGATGTACTTCATTCGGGACATGTTGAAAATGTGTGCCCCGACCGGGACTCGAACCCGGGATCTCCTGCTTACATGGCAGACACACTATCCATCTGAGCCACCGTGGGCACAGAGGATAGTGCGTCTGCAGGGACTTATCCCTTGCACACTCCCCGTGAGATCCACATTCCCAACGTGTCCACACCACTACATTCGTAGTGCGCCTAATAGATGTTTGCCCATCATACTCATTACTCATGGCAGATTAATCTACCAAGTCCCGCACGAGTTTGGGCATAGCGTGTGCGTTCGCACAAGAAGGTCAATGGCCGGGAAACCATATTTTAAACTATATATGACGGTGGTATCTCTTCCCGAAAGAACAGTTACCATGGATGACCATGCAGCTTTGCTAGAAATGAAATGATAATTAAATAGACACCCTAGCTGCAAACAGGCATTGATGTACTTCATTGGGGACATGTTTAAAATGTGTGCCCCGACCGGGACTCGAACCCGGGATCTCCTGCTTACATGGCAGACACTATCCATCTGAGCCACCGTGGAGTTCGGGCATAGCGTGTGCGTTCGCACAAGAAGATCAATGGCCGGGAAGCCATATTTTAAACTAGCTATCCAAGCTCTGTTTGACTCAATGCTCAGGCGTATCAAGGCCATTATTACTGCCAGAGGTGGTTGTTCTGGGTACTGATTTCTGAGGATCTATGCACCCAAAGTGCGTGAAAATGTAATCACATGTCACTTCTAGTAATATATTTGTCCAATGAATACCCGTTTATCATCTGCATTTCTTCTTGGTGTAGCAATTTTAATGGCCACTAGTGTATTCAAATATGACACAAATGTAAGGTTTCCAAAATATCTTTGACTACTTCATCTTTTTGTTTTGGCCATTTGGGGACCACACAAATTCATGTAAGCTTCTAATTCATGTAAGTATTTTTCTTCTGGTATGCTTTCTCGTCCAATATTCTTTCATTTCTCATTATGTTGAAACCTTCACTCTTTTGCTAATGATGTTTTTGTGTAGCATCTAATTTTGTTCTGGAAACCTATGGCAAACTCTTTTTTTGAAAGTTACCATTTATGAATGTGTGTGTTTTCTGCATATAGCGACTGACCACACAGAGAAAACTTCAACTTATTATGATCAGATTCTTTTATTAAGGTTTGTATAATTGCACACTCGAAAAACAATACAAAATTCACAACATTAACATCATAACCCAAGTCCATAAGAACAATCCAAAGAACAACGAGTCCCTACCAAAGACCGTTTACTCTGCACTTCGCAGGTGGTAGATACTGGTGGTTGACGGTCACCACAGAGGCCTCCCCCTTCCCCACCCCTCCAGGAGTGCAGAGCACTGTGGGAAGGACGTGGGCATCTTCCTGTGTAGTGGTGTTGTGGGATGCCCGCTGGTTGATAGAGTAGTGTGCGAAGAGTCCACGCTGTTGGTGCAGGATGGACTAGCGCTGGAATAGTCCGCGTAGGGGGCATGCACTGGTTGACCTGCATGCGTGAACTGAACTGGCACGGAAGATGTTGGTGTTGCAGTACAGGCGTAGAGGGGGATGTAAATCTGGAACATCTCATCAGTGCTGAATGTTGCCGTTATGCCAGCAGTAACCACCCCATTTGGGACAGGGACTGTGCACAGGATGGTGATATGTGACGTGGCTGTGGACTCGCACAAGTGTCCCCTATGTGGAGGATTAAGATGGATCCCTCGTGGAGCTGCGATGAAAGCTCATCACGTGGGCACTCAGAGGCATTGATTGAGATGCAAATTTTGTTGGCAGTGGACATAGGGGACACTATGGGGGTGGTGGGGAAAAATAATGTAGTTCAGGAGAAACACTCTGTGGGGGCGTTGGATGCCAACACTTGCAACGGGGTAATGTCACACCCAACATGTGGTTGGGCCTGAGGTTGTGGATTGCCACATGTAGTGCCTGAGTGAAGTGAGGGTAGAGTATCATCACATGCAACAACTGAGCTTCCCACAGATGTACACTTGGTGCACATATGATCATGGTGGGGTGCAGGGGAGTAGGCAGTCTGTGTGAGGTCGCGGTCATCACCTGATGGAGGAAAACTCGACTCAAGAGGGTGTGGCCCAGATTTATTGATCGTCCGGGCTGGTTTCACGCATTCAAGGGAAACTGTCTGCCAACAGCCACTGATGAGAATGTCCATAGTATTGCCCTTGAGCCACTACTCGATGGGGGCCAGGGTAAGGCGTCTGTAATGCCGGTTTGAGTGTGTCATCCAGTAACATAAGGAACTCGCAAGAGCCCAGTGCTGAATGCAGAAAGACCCAAGGACGGGCGTGTGGTCATGGAGGGGGTGTGTGGATCGCAACTATGTGTGTCCGGACATGCTCAACTAGAGCAGGGAGGTCAGACAGATTGATGACTGCTTCATCATTGACAAACTCTGTGGGGAGAACTAGGGTCTCACCATACAGGAGCTCTGCTAGTTAAGCCTGGAGGTCTGTCTTGTAAGCCATGTGTATTCCTGAAGTAACCTAGGGATGGGCGTCGGACCACTTACCACTGTGGCACATGAGGGCCACTTTCAGAGTCCTGTGCCACCGCCGGACCAGTCAGTTGCTCTGTGGATGGTAAACCGTAGTGTGGAATCTATCCACCCCACAGAGTACACAGAGTTTGTCAAACAGCAGGGATTCAAACCGCTTTCCCTAGTCGGTGGTGATGGATGTAGGGCAGCCAAATTGAGCTATCCAGGAGGATATGAGTGCGCGTGCTACAGAATCCACTGTGATCCTACAGGGGTATTACCTTGTAATCGATTCATGTTGAATATTACTTAAATTGTTTCTTCAGCCTGATCCATTGATGAATGAATGCGAAATTTTCATGCTTCACAAAATTTATTCACATTAATTGACATACAAACTGCACACTGACTTCACTGATCTCTTTGACTTCCAAAAGTAACTTCAAAACTGACTCCTCGCAGCATAGCTGCATATGGAATTTTAACAATAACTTTCAAAATAAAGCATTATTAATTTTGTACAATTTTGATGTTACAATTAAAATTTACAAAATGTAAAAAAAAAAAAAAAAACCTGATGTTACAGCCGAATAAGGTATAAAATACAATATTCAATGACAATCTTTTATAGTAATATCTTTGGTTTTCCATAAGAAAATCATTCTGAACTTAAGTTACAATAATGTCTCTCATATTATTTTAGTCATGTAATTAATTAGTTTGGATTTGGTTACCATTACTAATATTCAATGGTGGAATAGAGCTTGTGCTTTATCCGATTACATACATAAAATGCACAAATAAGGCCTCAAATTCTGGAAGTTGGAAAACTGTGAGATTAAACAATTGGAGAGTTAATTAGAAATGTAATTACAAAGAATATTAATTACAGAGCAAGACATAAAAATAAATAACAAATGAAAATACATCGCTTGGTAATAACTTTTAAGCTGTTTCTCAAGATGTGAGGTCTTCTGTTACTGGATTTTTAGATTACCACTTTGTTAATTAGAAGCATTGATTTTTCGTGCTAACATCTCTGCAGTCTCTATTTATTTATTTATAAGGACTTATTACTTCAATTCCTTGATTAGTTACTTAATTTAGTATATGTATGTAATTTTATCAATGACAACAATCCACTGATAATTATGACAATGCACGATCTTCTAGAACATTCCATATGCTTAGCAATGAATATCAAGTTTTTTTATCAAATAGGACAGAATGATATATGTAAAGACACACATACAAGGCCTTAGGAAGCCCTGACTTGTCCGATAATTATCCGGATGCATATTTTTTTTTTTTTTTAAAAAAAAAAAAGTAGCATCAGACATTTCATATGAATCCTGGGGGAGGCTGTACCATTATAGCCTCCACTCAATGTGTAATGCGTTTGATGACAGACAGGATAGACCTGAAACCATCAGACACGGGTAACAATCCTACAAGGTCCAGATGAACATATCGGAAGTGGCCTTTCGGGATGTCGAATTTATCTAGATGACACCACGTGCTAACGCTGATTTAATGTCTTCAAAAGCTCTCACCATGTTGTCAGACCACTGTACCAGGTGATTACGCAAGGTTTGTTTTCCGGCCAATGCGTCAGTCAAAGGGGCTTCAATTGCTGCCGCCATCAGCAGGTTACGACGGTAGAAATTGATTGTTCCTAAAAACTGGCGTAATTCAAGAAACAACACTGGGAGAGGTAGATCCTGAATGCAGTCAACCCACTCCTGAGGGGGGGGGGGTGTACATCTTCTGAGAAGATGGTGTACCCCAGAAAAGTGACAGAGGTGCATCAAAGTTGTGACTTGTTACTGATCTCGACTCTGTTACAGGTCAATAAGTCCTGTATCGTGGGTGGCCTGGTGGAGTTCGTGTTTTCTGTCAGAGGAGGAAAAAATGAATATGTCATTGAGGTATGTGTAACAATATGTGCAGTTAAACAGAAGTAAGTCAATAAAACATTGCCAAGTTTGGGCCGCATTTTTGAGACCATAAGGTATGTAACAAAATTCGTAAAGGCTGAAAGGTGTGATCAGTGCTGTCTTTGGTATGTCACTCTGTTCCATGGGTATCTGTAAATATGCCTTGTGGCAGTCCAAGACACTGAAGATGCGTGCTCCACTCAGTACTTGTGCAAAATCTTGTATATGAGGTATCGGATAATTGTCTAGTACGGTCCGCGTGTTGAGGCAGAAATAGTCGCTGCAGAGGTGGGAACTAAATGTATGAGCAAAGACCAGTTACTGTCCAACAGATGAACAACACCTGCCCGCAGAAGTTCCTCCGCTGCAGCCCTAGCAAGGTGTAGTTTATGTGGCGGCAGTCGGCACACTTTATGACACACTGGTGGCCCATCTGTTGTGACAATTCTGTGTGTTGTGCCATTCGAGATAGAGTTCCACTGGGCTGGCAGACTCATTCGGGGGCCGTCATGAAGGGGAATTGGTAGCATACAAGAGTCACTATCCTTATGTGTTGGGGAAGCTGTCCACATCGGCAGTGACAAAGTTCCATGAGGTGCATCACCGGTGTCAGGCGGCGGCGCCAAAGTTCCGTGCAGTGCATCACCGGTGTCGGTGCGTGGCGGTGTTGACAGGTATTGTACGAAGCATCATGCCTCGGCAAGGACTTGCGTACCCGACGATAAGCCATGGTTCAGTTCGGCATTTCGAGCACGGAGATCATCAACTGCAGAGTGCTCGGAATGAAGCTGGATGATGGAAGTTGCAAGACTGTCCACCAGTGAGGAGCACTCGATGAGAGCTGTGTTGAAATTGTCAGGAAGCTGAGGGGGAGGGGGAGCCGAGTGGGTGACTGAACACACAATATGAGTGGATGAGGCGTGGTGCAATGATGAGGCCGACTGGAGGTCTGGAGACAGTCTGAAGTGAAAAAGGAAGTCAGTGTCTAATATTGGGTCTTCTACATCAGCCACACAGAAGGAACAACTGAACTGTTTGCCAGGTATAAGTTCAATAGGTAACTTAGCCAAACCATCAACACGAAATGGCAATTTACTTGATGCTTGAAGGAACAGTTTGGCTTGTGCCGTGTCCTTTACAGTAAATGTAGGGGGTATGACACTAATGTCTGCTCCAGTGTTGAAGAGAAAATACCGGCGTGAATCTAAATCCAAGGCATACAGACGTCCTCGTGGGGTGGGGCATCTGACAGAATGCAACATCCGTGGGCGCCCTTCCGTGTATTCGTGAGCCGTGGCACCTACTGCGGCTTGCATGTGGCATTTGGGAATGCACAGGGCAGGCGGCAGTTGCGAGCGGCATCCCTGTAAGTGGAGTGGAACCAGCATATGCATGAGTCAGTTGTACTAGTCTCGCCAGCCAAAGCAACAGGTGAGGGCAAGGCAGGGCAGGCAGGCTCTAGCACGGTTGTGGTTGGGACTGGCTGGTGCCAGCCCACTGACGATCCCAGGTCTTGGCCACTAGATGGCTGCTGTTCTGTGTGCTGTCTGTGATACACATGCCTTCGGCCTCTATCTCCCGAGGTGGAAGTATAGTCACAGGATTACCAACCTCGGCAGTATTAGGCACTGTGCTACACTGAGGGAGATGGCAGTGCCGAATAATGGCGTATGCGTGGTCTGCTGGCCGTAGTTTATCCTCGAGTGATGCTGTGGTATGTGGAAGCAAATGTAATTGTAGTTCTTGTGGCAGATTCACAATGCCCAGAGCACTAAGTTCGGCAAGATCTCTGTAGCGACCTGCACACACAAGTGTCGCCACAGCTGTAAGGGGGTTCTGTTGCCTAAAGTCTCATCATAAATAATGTTATGAATAGTATCAGCTGGTGGATGAGAAAAGCATTCAATGAGTAGTGCACGGGCAGAGGTATATTTGTTGCTCTTGGGTGGGTTCAGCAACAAGTCACTCATGATATGAGGGCAGTCATGCAGGTGGTTCACTAAACACACAAAATGAGTGCTGTCATCTGCAATGCCATGTATGTGCAACATGTTGTCTACCAAGGTAAACCACATCACTGGGTTGTCCGTTTGTAATGGTGGCAGCTTTGTAAAATGACTGGGTCCAGTGCTTGGAGGGGTGTAGGAATCATATGGGGATTCTGCATGGTGTTCACTGGTGCGAACTGTGCCTCACTGATGGTCGATGTGGTGCATTGCATGTCAGGTAGCTGTGAAGGTGAGACGTGATATTCAGTTCTTGTAGGCAGGAAATCTGTATGGCCACACGATGAGCATGGTGCGGCAGGCACGGAGGGATTAACAGCTGATGCAGAGGAAATCTCGAGCAGAGGTGCAAAATCACAATTGAGAGCACCGAGTGACAGGGCAAACCACAGCAGGTGCATTGACTGAGGTGTACTCGGGGCTCCAGGATGAATAGGCGTATACATGGCCAGCCCCATAGAAGGCGTCCGCACTGATGTGTACAGCGCCCGGTGTGGTGTGCCGGTGGAGGTTACGGTCGACTAGCCAGTCTAAGCAAACATCAGAGACACGAACACTCCTAGTGTATTTGTAGCACACAGGTAAAATGTTGCACTTCACAGTCGATTGTCTATCCTGCAGTTGCAGCGTCCTGCACTACAGGAAAAACTGGAGTTTGTGACATTGTCTACTTGTGCAAAACCGTTGATATACAATGAGCGACTGCAGTGTATTTTCGTGACTGGGGGTCACCAATGTCAATTTTCTGGGTATAGCAACTGACCATCCACAGAAAACTCCAACTTATTATGATCAGACACCTTTTTTTAAAGTTTGTATAATTGCACAAAACACAAGAAAAACAATACAGAAAATCACAACATGAACATCATAACCCAAGTCCACAAGAACAATCCAAAGAACAACGAGTCCCCAAAGACCATTTACTCTGCACTTCACAGGTGGCAGTTACTGGCGGACGATGGTCACCACAAATGTAAAATTTGTTGTTCAATCACCTGCCATTCACATTATTACGGTGGCACTGAACTATCTTGTGTATATAAAAAAGACGAAGTTGTACTATTGTACAGGTTCCACATTAGACTACAGGTCCAACTATAACTGGCCAGGTAAGCCACCTCTTAAATCAGAAGAAGACAAGAGTGTACAATTGTTTTGCAATTTGGAAATTATTAGCTGATATGCACATTATTTTCCAGCGTGGGCAGCAATAAATCATTAGTAAAAATGAATGGTGGTAGACTAACTGTTTACACTGCCAGTAGCATTTTATTTAATTATCTTTAAAACATAATAGTAATGGGAAATGGAGTCTTGTTTCGTGTATAAGGTGATGTAAATCCCACTTAACTGTCAAGTTCCTTATCAACCATATTGCATAAACTTTCTGGTAACCCAACACATTACGGAGCACGTGATTGGCCTGAGTACAGCCAATATGCAATGTGGACACCACATCTGACACTGTTATGCGCCTGTTTGTTGAAACCATACCCTGCACACAACTATGTTGTTTTTATTCGTGGTTGTGAAGGGACAGCCACTTCGACCTTCATTCTCCACACTCCGTGGTCCTTCTCTGAACATACAATACCAGGGATCAACCATTTGACAAGAGATGGCTTCTTCACCGTACACAGGCTGTAGGCATTCATGGATGACAGACACACTAGTACTGCGTGCCTATTTATTCCAGACAACTGCATGCACTTCAATTGGCGACCATGTTGTCAGTAATTGTCCATCTTCCATCATGATGTGTACTCGAACAACCTCAGGTATGCTGGTCTGCTGCTTCTATAAACTCTCCGGAACTCTGTGCATGTGTCACTCCTCCTTTGCTGATGCCCCTTCCATTGTTGAAGCAACAAAGGGTGTGGATTCATATGGTATCTGTTCATGTCACCTGGAATACTATCTTCTCTTTCAAAAACAATGAAGAAACTTACTTTAGGAATGTCCTTCATTGTAACTCGTACCATATTTTGTTAATTCTTTTATGCAAGTCTGTGTACAGCAACTACATGAGCAAAATCTATGTTACAGAATCCGCAAGTTGCAAACATTCTGTTTACATATCTACCAAAGTCCATGTCAGCAAGCTCACGATTAACTTGCATATGAGTGTTTGCACTAAGAACCTACTCACTTAACATTTATTTGTCAAAGTATGCGTAAAAGTGAATCCTATGTTCAATGTGTTTATGATCACTATAAAAAATGCACACAAATGGTTGTATGTATGTTGTATGTTAACCAGGGGCCTAGAAACGCCGGAGAGGCTCTGTCCCCGCTGCAGCCGCAGTGGTCCACAACCCCACGATGACTACCGCAGTCCACTTCACCCCTCCGCCGCCACACACCGAACCCAGGGTTATTGTGCGGTTTGGCCCCCAGTGGACACCCCCCACCCCCAGGGAACGTCTCACACCAGAAGAGTGTAGCCCCTATGTTTGCATGGTAGAGTAATGGTGGTGTACGCATACATGGAGAACTTGTTTGCGCAGCAATCGCCGACAGAGTGTAGCTGAGACGGAATAAGGGGAACCAGCCCGCATTTGCCGAGGCAGATGGAAAACTGCCTAAAAACCATCCACAGACTTGCCAGCTCACCGGACCTCGACACAAGTCCACCGGGCGGATTCGTGCCGGGGACCAGGCGCTCGTTCCCATTCCGGAAAGCCATGCGTTAGACTGTTCGGCTAACCAGGTGGCCACACAAAAGGTTACTTCCTAATGAACTGGGTTTTGTGGAAGTTTAATGTATTTGTGGAGAAAACCTTTAAGGGTGTTAAAGACCTTAACAAAATATGTTGCCACTGACCACAGCATATGGGCTAGCATGGTGTTTGTGAAATATAAACACAAATGTAATGAAAACTGGTCACCACTCGAAATGAAAATGATTGACTTGAATAAATCTGAAATTGTGAAAATTTCAACTACAGTTTGCTGTATACATCATCAAACTGTATGACTATTTTGGATTATGAGATTTCAATTATGCATGCATCACTGAGGAATTTTAGTCCATCATGAGGTTAGTACCATTACAATTGGTGCCCAAGTTTTTGGATCACATTACAGGAGAGGCACTGTGAACAAGAACTCAGGAATAACAGATTTAAGAATAAGTGTTAGTGAACAATTTGTGTATGAAATGGATTGTAAATGAGAGATGTGCCAGTGTTAAAGTTGAAAGTGGTATCAGACTACATTGGCAGTAGAAGCAATGCAAAATTGTGAGGAAGTGGCTGCAAATTGTGATAAAAACTGTGAACTGTAGCCTGGCAAAATAAAGTTAACTCAAGCAAAATTTAGACACCTAGGAAATGAACTTTCTGAAAGAAGTGCTGAATGGCCTAACAGTCAATGGGAAATTAGAAAGCAGCCATCACTTTTGAAGAGGGATCAACCAATAAGAGAATGAGATATTCAACGTGATATTCAATGGATTGTAGCTGATAAGAGGACTGGCTAGATATCAACACACAGATTTAGAGGGCTAGATGAATACATCAGCACCAGCATTAGCAGCAGCTGACTTGGAAGAAAAGTAAGGTAAAGTGTTTCCATTTATTATGTGCCATACACTACTTCCCCCCCCCCCTCCAAAATAAGTGACAAGACAGTAAAAAAAACACAGTGTACTCAAATTGATGGGCATGGGGTACAAGTTAGCAGAGAAAAATTAATACTTACAAGTGAACCTTGCAAGATAGTAGATTTAAATCAGAGTTAGAGTATGCCTTTTTTGATGATAAGAATGACAGCCAGTTTATTGACAAAATATCAAGAATATTTACTGAGTATTCTGGTATTAAGTCTGGGGAGAATATTCTCGAAATAAGGGAAGAAGTTAGTATTAATTGTGAATTGTCCAAAAAAATTAAAAGGGGCACAGAAAATTAAGGGTTTTGTGTCATTATTGGTGCCGTTTATGAAGCAACAAGAAAAAGTTTTAGGTAATTCAGGGAAAATGTGCAGCAAAAGTTACATTGGGAGCTTAGACTAATAGTTGAATTTGAAATTAGATCAAACTAACAGTGAGGTTAAAAAAGAATTTAAGAGCAAAATTTCTATCTTAAAATTAGATTTGGACAAAAAGATAGACTTAATTAAAATTTGTTTAACATATAAGTTAAGAGAAGTGATAACAACTTGGAATCACAATTAAACGGTTTTGTTAATAGTATAGTACATGAGGAAAAATGAACTGAAAACCATTATAAAAAGCAGAAGAAAGCCGAATTTGTTGATTCCTGTCAGGCTAATACAGAAATAGTCTCTGAATCCCGGTCTAATGATGATAAGGAAGCAGTTTCCAACACAAAGTATTGATGTATTTAATAACACTGAAACAGAGTGTATCTTGTTAATAAATGAGACAGTGGGAAAAGTTGATGATGCAGTGATAGGTTAGCAGGTTAAAGAAGACTGTAAAGCTTTCGTAATTAATAGTAAGGTAAATGAAATGCAGTTAATTAAGACTGATTAAACAATATTGGAATGAAATGTAAGCAGGTAAGGAAAGAAAAGTTTGGAAAGAAAATATTAACAATGTAAATAAGACTGTCATTAAATTACCAATAATAGGTATGTCCAAAATGTTTGAAGTTGACAGTGACATAAACAGTGTGCAGAAATTGATTGTCGATGTAAATGGAATGTTCAGAATGAGAGAATTATGATTGTAAAAGTGGAATGTTCAGAGAATCTGATTCTTATTTTGTTCTCTCTGCAAATAACATGAATGATGAAAGCAGAATAGCATCCAGTGCTGTAAAACTTGATGGAAGAGCAGGTGGTCAGGTGAATGTTGATCAAATGAACAGGTAGGAGGTTCACTGAACTTTAGTGAACACATTACTTGGCAAGTAGTGTCTCCCCAGCTGGGTGATTCCATATTTCATTTCTTGGGTCTGTCCTATGAATAGATCATAAGGAAAAAAGTAATCATCATCTACTATATCCAGTTCTTATGTACTTCAAAGCTCTATTTCAGTAACTGAATTTTTGATGTGTGGTATTACAAAAGAACATAGAAGCCAAAGAATATTTCAATATTACGTCATTTTAACAGTGTGTAAAAGGTATTTTTTGTCTTTAGATTTCAGTTCATAAAATAATATAAATTCTGAGGCAAGAAAAATCATGAGAGTATACAATATTGTCAGGAAATGTCATTTAAAAAGATAAAAAGCAAACACTAAGTATGAAAATGCCCTAGAAATTTGTGCAACAGCTGTAGAAGAAATGTTTCTTATACTAAATTTGGTGCTATTTGTTAGTATGTGAAAATATTGCTAAAGAAATTCATCCAGTTTAAAGCAAAATTAAGTTCCATCACTCATTTGAAAGTGTGTTTTCAATAGAATGGTTCAAATGGCTCTGAGCACTATGGGACTCAACTGCTGAGGTCATTAGTCCCCTAGAACTTAGAACTAGTTAAACCTAACTAACCTAAGGACATCACAAACATCCATGCCCGAGGCAGGATTCGAACCTGCGACCGTAGCGGTCTTGCGGTTCTAGACTGCAGCGCCTTTAACCGCACGGCCACTTCGGCCGGCTTTTCAATAGAACTGTGCCATCTTATATTCCTTCAGGTGACACTAAAGGAAGTTAAAATAAAGTAATGTTGCCAACAATAATGTTTGTTGAGAAGAGTTTGTTACGTTATAGCTCTTCAGGCTGGAGCAAAGAGAGATGTGTTGCCGCAAGTAAAGCAATGCTGAAACTAAATGATATTTTGTCTGCTGTGAGGAAAAGTAAAATTTTGTTAGTAATATTGATGTTTGTGTAAAATTTTAGTTTTTACAGTCATTTTTGTAAGGAAAGTAAAACAGGGATTTTGGTGTTTAACAAATGGAATACTGGGGTATATGTAGCGATCAAAAAAATTAAAGAACTAGTAATGATGTAATGCAGAAAAGAAGTATAATGAAGTATTTGTAATGATGAATATGAAGGGTATTATATGATGCAGGGACCCTGGTTTCGTAGCAGTTTAAATTTGTGAATGCACATTTTCAGTTAACAAGGTTGCCAGAAAAAGCTGTAGAGATAACAGACATTATTTAGTAGCAAGCTGTGATTAGATGGAGAGTAGAGTTTTCCTGTATTGAAATATCTAAGCAATTTGAGGCAACCTCTTGAAAGCATATACAAAAGTGTGGCACTGTAATTGAAAGTGTTTTACTGTACAAGATGTCTCCAGGCCCCATATGCAAGAAGTTTTTATTATTTGAATTTTACACAGGGGTCAGGCTCTTAATCATTTATTTTTCCACTGTGCAACAACACTCAACTGGTTCACTCTAAAATAGGCTGTCATCAGCAAAGCAGCTTGCCAACCAAATCAGCCACAGGATCACTTGACTTGTGAGACTGAGGGAACTTGCAGTCATGGCCAAAAAACATCTCTCTCTTCTGTTCTGAGCTGCCACCTAGAGCAGATGCTTAATAGATTAGTCTTGTTTATCTTTGCATTTCCATTCTCCTCTGAGCTAGGTACAGGTCTACTGGAGCCACCTTCTCTTGTCCCCCTAGCAATCCTCACTACACAATCCTCACCATACAATCCTCATGAGCAAATAAACCAATATGGTTTCTTTTTCTGAATATGACTACTGTATATTATTTACAGGCCCACATCACTTTCCAATCCTGATTACACTCCCAAGTGGCTGAAAAAACTGGCATCAGAATTGGGATGCTGAATTCACCCTGTTTTTCAGCTTTAAGATGCTGCATATAAATTACTGAGCCATGAGTGAATGCTTGAAACCATTTGCTGGGTCCATCTAGCACTGTGCTGTGATGCAACAAATATGCACTTTGTTCAGAAGGTACACGCAACCACTGCATTCTACCCAGCACAGCCATCTCTGCTGCAACCTCTGTCGCTACTGCTGCAGAAGTGTGAGGCCATCCGTCCACACTCACTGCCTCTGCAGCCTTTGCACAAGACAGCATTGCAGGTACTATGATCCAGCACCACCCCAATGCTAGGTGCCACTGCTGCTGTGTTGATGCCTGATACCACCACATTATTCATTGATCAACAGATGTTAGTTGCAAGCTTCGTTTTTAAGGAGAAGACAACACTGGGGCTGATTCTGCAAGAGATGTTGCTGAGAGCTGCCACCAAACTTTTGTTTTGTCTGATGTAGGTGCCTTAATAAGGCACTAGTAAATGTGATGCCTCAAAGCAGCAAGCCTCACTTCCCCATTTCTGAGATTTCCATAGGCTGTTCCAGACTGGTCTGTAATTGGTGTTGGACTGGATCTACTGGTTCCCACCTTCTGAGATAACCCAGACAAAAACTCCATTGTTGTCATATTATATGGATAACTTGCACTCAGATTGGGATTGTCTATTGCCTTATGCGACTTTATCATACAATACAAGATTACATAAAACAACATGGGTGAGTCCCTTTGAGGTGGTTTATAGTTGTAAATGCATCCCCCTTTCAAGATAAAGAGGCTGCTGCATGAAATAAATTCCAGAGAATTGAAGTACCTGGCTGAAAGATTAAAATTCATGTGGAAGATACCGGTAGAACAATGCAACTGTGACAGTGGCAACAGCTCCATAGATGAAAAAATGCTAGGATGCCCCTACACCAAGCACGAGATTGTGTGATCATATGACAGACTGCAGTGAAACTAGGCAGAACAAAGACATTTATGCACCCCTGGGTGAATAATTTAAGATACTGCATTTCATGTCACCAGTCAATGTTGAATTACAGCTCCCAGATCAAAATACTTTAGTTCATTTTGATCACATAACCAAATATAAAGGTAGTGATATACCATCTTCTATAATGGATGCAGCTAAACATAAAAAGATTATTTTGCGCAAAGGCCAGTACCCAGTAAAACTGTTACACAGCAATCGATGAGCTCCTGTCGCTATAACTTACATTCCACCCCCAAGTGCAATACCTGGTTTAGGCATTAAGAACTTATTGCATATCCACTACTTCATTAATTATATGATAATGTATATATGTTTAAAAAACCATCTACTACACCTGGGGTAGAGATAAATAGTGGCTGTGAGTACTATTTTGTAATTTTACGTATCTTGCCCAGTTCTGGTGTCTGGGATTTTCTTCTAACAACATTCCAGGTCTCATCAATTATATTCACGTTTATTTGTCATTCCAAAGTCCTTGATACAGCCAATTTGATACATATTCTCTTTGATAATACAACAGCTGACAGAGAGAACTTTCCCGAACAAAAGCGATCACACAAGTACCAACTGACAGACTAAAACAGACTGACTCACAGCACTGAACTTGAACTGAACTGAACTGAACTGGCACTGCATGGCAGCGTTCCCCATTTATACTTCACAAACAATGAGTGTTTTTGATATTCATTATTACAGTATCATGAAATTAATAGTTACAATTAAAATTTACAAACATACAAAAGGTTAACAATGAGAGTATGTACAAAATAAAATATCATTTTCTTACGTAAAACTTCAGGTTATAAATTGTACAATTTAATCTTTAAAAGTAAATATGAATTTATTTACAATAATGCATTTTGTTAATTTAAAAAAAAATACAAATTAATTACCTCATAGAAAATGTTCCTAACATTTGCATTAGATATGCACAAGCTGTTTGATTGTTCTACAACAGTAAAATTTCGAAATATGCATCCAAACATAAGTAATGTAGTTAATTACGAGTGTTAACAATGATCAGTTAATTATTTTTGTAATGATATTAGCTCTGGTTTACAAATTTGGGTTTGAAGTTACATATTGCTAGAAATTATGTAAGTTTAGCTTTGGTTCTATCTTTTTTGGATTAAGTTACAATAACTTTTGCAAATAGAAATTTCGAGATCAATTTAAAGTTCATTAACGAAAGGAATAATGATACTAATATTTATGTTTGCTTATTGTTCAATGAACTACATACTGATTATTATATTCGTGATTAAAAATTGATGGTTCATAGTTATTATTATGTTACACATTTACATATTATATAATTGTTAGTCATCGTATTTAAATATCAGTCTTTGCTCAAAATAATACCATTACATCATAAATCACTCTTCCACAGTGTCTTAAATTTAATATATTTAATAACTGAAATGATCGATACCAGGCTACACATTCCGGGTATCGACTATTATAGTAAAGCGAGGGGGGGGGGGGCTGGTATGTTATCAACTGATTTTTTTCTTACACCTTAGTGTCATTAATTTCTGTCACTCTATTGTTTAATCATATTAATGTTCCTGCTTTGTGAAAAAGTGAAATGGGAAGACCGAGTAAGGAATGAAGAAGTATTAAGAAGCGTTGGAGAAGAAAGAAACATGCTGAAAGTCATCAGAAAGAGATAACAGAAATGGATTGGACATTGTTTGAGGAGAGGCTGTTTATTAAGGGAAGGTATAGCAGGAATGGTGGAGAGAAAAAGGGGAAGAGGAAAAAGAAGACAAATATTCAGAAATGAAAAGACTGACTATGGACAGACAAAAGTGGAAGAGGCTTAACACGTGACAAGACCTGCCGTAAGGCAGAATACCGTACTAGTACTAGTACTAGATGGATCTACAATTCAAGGTCACCACATATTTCAAAATTTCAAGAAATCTCTCTTAAATCAAATCTAGATTTTAGTATTATGGTTGGAATACCATCATAACCAGCATTACAAAATTTTTGTTACAGGGGATATTAAGCCATAAATAAGAGAAAAAAATATGGTGTGTTTCCTAAATGTGGTAAGATAAATGACTTTCTATTGCTGAAATGAAAACCTGAGTAGGAAGGGAGCAAGCTTTGGCAATTAGCAATGTGTGTATAAATTAAGTACAATATGTCACCATCAAATTAGGAATATCTGAACATTATAGCATTTGGCTCAAAATTGAAAACCTGCCTACTGATAATTCCAAGATGTTAGCTACATATACATAGTTCTCAAGGAAGGGAACACTGAAAGAATGAGAAATGACTTTAAAGTAATTGAGTTGTCCAATATCATAACCATTGAGAAAGATATTAATGAATGCTTCTTCACTCCTTTCTATCAGGAAACATACATTTGACAGAAGCTGCCATCTTGTTTCTAAAAGGTAAAAATCTTGCAACAGTCAGAAACTACAACATTCAAAAAATGGTACACACTGCAACACAATAAAATCAGAATATTTTACTCATACTGAAGGACATTACTGCTGACAGTTGTGAGAACAAGAAAAACGCCATAAGCTTAAAAAAATTTTCATATCTGAAATTAAAGCAGCAAGAATCATTTTAAATCCGAAAAACAACTGTAAAACAACTTAGAATGTGGTAAAAAGTGAAACAAGCATGTGAAAGGAGGAAATCACTATCCCAGTTAACTCTAAGATTCTCAATGAGTATTTTGTGAATTCTGAAAGTTTCCTTGTATCACAAAGTGTGGTGATACATATGATGTGGGGGCGTTCCATTTGCAATCACAGAGTAAAACATACAAAAGATTCACTTGGAGAAGAATTACTGCTACAGATCTTATCTGCTCGGTTAACATGCTGAACAGCTCCAGAACAGAGGATTGTCATGAGCTCAATACGAATGTTCTAAAATGTATAATTGTTGAAATTAAAATGCCAATGCTCTACTTGTTAACCAAAATTACTGATGATAGTACTTTCCCTGAAAACTTTAAAATTTCTGTTGAAACCAACTGCATGGTAAAAATGTTGAAAAGCTAACGGGCCTAAATATCTAAAACTGCTGAACACAATGCCTTATGGGATTTTCATGAGCATCTCAGTTCACATAGTAATAAATCCCACATATGCAGTGCTTTAAATCAGTAACATGCTGCCGAAACATTAACACAGTAAGTGCTAGGTGTTCCATAAATTGGAGGTTATGCTTCACGTTATTAACCTGATATTACAGTATAATCATAAAGGAATTTTAATGGCTTACTTTTGTTGTTTTGTTGATTTTAAATTTTCCCAGGGGATAGCCCACTTCCATATTTCTAACAATTCTTCTTCCTTCAGGAATGAAAAAACTTGCACTTTTGAGCCTGTAACTCAATTGCCTTTACACCTGGTCAAATAACATCTGTACGGCATTTTGTCTCTCACTATCACACATTAACACTGAGTATCATAGAAATAAAGTTGAAAACTGTATAGGACAGTTACTCTGTGTAGCATTCATGCTTCCTTTTGATATGAATATTCTTGGCATACCCAACATGCTGTTCGCAGGCAGCACACAGGACTTCTGAAACTAGGTGGTGTTACATGTGTTCATATTAAACCCCAACCACTGACAGTACCTGCATTTTGATAGCTGCCATCCTTCCACAAAAATATCCCTCCCTGGCGATGGCATATCTACAGTGACAAGAACTCCCTTGCCCCATAAGCCAAATGTCTCACAAAGGCCTTCACAGACAGGTTCTACCCCCCAGACCTAGTCTGTAAACAGGTGTCCCATGCCATACCCCCACACACCCCAATCCTCTGACTATCCCTAAGAACTAGCTACAAAGGAGCACCTCCTTCATTAGCCAATGCCATCTCAGATTCAAACAACTGGATTATCCATCATCATGCCCTGAAATAAGAGACGAGCTACTCAAGTCCTTCCCATTCCTCCTAAACTGGGGTTCTGTCACCCATCCCCTTGCCTCAGTGATCATATTACTGTGGAAGACACAGGTACAAGACCTGCCTAATCCACTCACCCAACATTCCTATTCCAGTCCCGCCACAGGCTTATCCTACCCCATCAGATGTGGGTCAACCTGTGAAAGCGGCCATGTCGTATACTATCTCTGCTGCAATCATTGCACAATGTTTTATATCTCGATGACTACCAACCATCTGGCCTCCAGGATGAATGTCCACTGCCAAACTGTTGCCAAGAGCAAAGCGGACAACTGTGTGGCACAATGTGCTGCTGCACATAACACGCTTGATTTCAATGGTTGCCTCATGACCTGGGCCCTCCACCACCAACTGCTCTGAGCTGCACAGAGAGGAGTTATCCTTACAACACATTCTCCACTCTCAAAATCATCCCAGTATCAACCTAACATTACCTACTGTCTCCACGTCTCCTACCCAACAGTTTCTGCCCCCTCTTATCTATCACCTCCTTCCATTGATGTCCCCCACCCTCTTTCTACTCTGCTGTCTGCCAATCCCACCAACCTTTCCCACTGTATGCTTCTCTCATTTCTGCTTCCCTAGCCAGTGCCCCCTTCCCCCACAGCCCTGTGACGCTGTGCCAAAGAGCCTTGTCTGGCCACCATCTAGTGCACGTGTTCTCCATCAAGCAGTGCTGACACATCTCCTACCACTTGTATGCTGCCCCTTTCCCACCCAGTCCAGACTGCTGCTTCTGCTCAATATGATACCATTGTATTATGGCCACAGCAGCCAGAAAGAGCAGTCATGTATGCATGAGGTGTGTTTGGTTGTGTGAATGTGTGTGTGTGTTTTCTTTTCTTTTCTTTTGTAAAGAAGGCTTTGAGTTAAATATTGAGGTGTGTAACAGTCTTTTTGCTGTGCCTGTTTTCAGATCACCATATCACCTTTACAGTGAGTGACAATCTATCCTTTTCATAATTTTGTTGATATTCCAACCTGGAATTTCCATTTTTTGACAAAGCAGATTTTGGTGATTAATTCTGTGAGATGGACATCACACATGGATGTGATTTATTAATCATGCCTTGCATGTTCACAGCATCATGAACTGAGAGATTTTCATCTGAATTGTATGGTGATAGACTATTTGTATGATTAATTAGCAAGAACATTGATCATAGTAGAAGTCATCTTATACCAGTGATTCCCAGTGTGTTCCCTTAGCTTTTTTCTTTATAAGGGTTAATAGTCGTAAAGACAGTACAAAGTAACAGAAAAAATAGTGCAGTTGAAACAGCTAATAGCAAAATGAAGTACTGCAGTTTGGACAAAGCCCACGATCTTCAAAAGCACTCATTTACTGCCTTCCACCAAAACAATGCAAGTATATTTGATAGAAAGGATTAATTCCTATTGTCCATACAGAAAAATTAAAAAGTAGACAGAATATCAGAAAGAAAGTCCCATCTAATTCAAAGGACAGTCTGTAGCAAATAGTTGAAACTGCATTACCTATAGCCATATAATAAAACCATCCAAGAATATGGCAAAATACAATTAGGAAGACTACTAAACAAAAATTGCTACTGACATGAAACTGAGCCTCCAGAAAATAGCTCTGGCACACACACTGCTTCTTTCAGCTCAAATGGGAATGATAAAAAGTTTTCGTTCTAAGGCCGTACAGTCCAGAATCGGTGTGCCAATCAGACAAACTTACTGTTAGCATTGAGGTGATCATCCCATCGACACACCAGGTTGAAAATACCTTTTGTTGTAAAACATCGTGTTCTGCTGCTTGACGAAGTCTGTAGCTGCCTGCTTCGCATCATTGCCTGACAGGAATTGTCAGCCCTTCAAGGCCTTTTTTAAGGAACTGAAAGGGTGGTAATTGTATAGGAAGAGATCAGGACTATTGGGCAGGTTCTTGAGTGTCTCCCATTCGTCAGGAATAAATGAGGATGGTCTCAAATATTGACCATTTTCTTCTTGTGTCGAACTGTGACCCACACTGAACTTGGCCCACCATTCCACAATGTTTGTTTTCAACTGGCATGCTGCCCATACACATGCTCTAATGGATGTCTACCAGTGCTTGTCCTTTGGCAGCCAAGAAAAGATTAACAGCATGTTGGTTATATTTGGACACATTTGGTAATAACATCGTCATAGTTCATGTTTCCGCATTTACGACAAGGCAAGGTACAAATGCTACACCAGTCCCTTGCCTACATATTGAGCTTATATACCCACATGGGAGTCACACTATGTTGCATATATGCTGCAGCAGTGCTCTCAAATGGAAACTTTTTGAACACCCCTTATATTTTGTATGATATTTAATGGTTACTTCATCACTATAGCAGCAAACATTGCAGCCACTCATAAATGACTACATACAGAAGCATTAGATTTACTTTGCAGACACTGAACACACCAACAACAACATATATTACTTTAAAAAATACAACTCCTAAAGGAGATTACATAATTCATCATGTCACTAAAACATAGTACTTGTACTGGCTATGATGGTGTTTGTAGAAGAGAGGCTTGACCGTATCTTTGCAATCAGTAATATTACAAGTTAATGTCTTGGGGCTCATTTGCTGACTGCCTTATAAACGCTGTCCTAATACCCATCTACAAAACTGAAGATAAGAATATCAGTCCTAATTACAGATCCATTTTACTCTTACAGTCACCAAAAAAGTTTCATAAATGTGGCTGTGACAGAACAGAGACTCATTTATAAGGGTAGATGATGTCCACTACCGCAGTTTAAGTTTGATAAAAGGCCTGCAGGATCCCACAAATGGAGTGCTAGCAGACATAGAGAAAAACATTATTGTATAGTTGTATTCAGTGGTTTTGGTAAAGCCTGTGATTATGTGCACCACCAAATTATACTGGGCTAATCTCAGAATGGGCGAGCTTAACATGTACCTGTACAGAGTCTGCTCTTGTGGTTAACCTATCTGGAAGACCTTACATTTGCTTTAAAGGTTGGCTTGAATATAGTACTGTTAGCTCATGACACAAACATACTAACAAAACCCTCCAAGGGCTGTAGCCCAATCATTAGCAGACTATACTCACATCCAGGTTGACAGTGGCTCATATCCCCTACAGGGCATTAAGATTTAGGCTTCTTGCAGTTTTCCCTATATTGCTTAAGGCAAATGGTATGATGGTTTCTTTGAAAATGAAACAGCCAACATCATTCTCCCGATCTGGGCTGGTGCTCTAGCTCCAAGGATCCAGTAGTCATTGGCATGTTAAACCTTAAGCTTCCTTTGTATGTATCACCAGGGTTTTGCCTTCTATTTTCATTGTCCTATGGAATTATACTCTGAAGCAATGTACCTGAAGTATAAAATACTTTCCTGCAGAAGTGAGAGATAAGAATGTTGGGCAAAGCAGTTAAACAACTATCTCAAAGAAGTGTCTTTAATGAACCTGGCATTATTATACTCAGTTCCCAGCACATTTACTTAATAATTTTGTGTTCAGTAATACAAATCAGTTACTTGTGAACTATGATAATGAGAATATAAGAGAGAACATAATTTTCATGTAGGTTTTACCTCTTTGTCTATGATTCAGAATGAAGTAATCTACTCTGGTGGAAAGGGTTTCAATGAGCTCCATGCCTAACATAAAGCAAGAAACTGGGACACAAAAGAGAAGTAAAAACATGCATTGTTATTTCTATAAACATCTAGATTCAAGGAATGAAAATTTCTTTTAGCTGCAATAGCAGTGTTAATTTTAACCTGCATGCGAATTAGTAATGCATTTAAAACATGTTCCTATTTTTATAGTATGTGTAACTATTTTTTTTAAAGTACCAGTGCAATCAAGTAAATATTAATATAATGTAGATAGATAAAAATACCTACTCATGAAGTGGCAGCAGGAGAAGACACACACACAAAAGATATTGAAATGCACTTGCTTTCAGAGCCAGTGGCTCCTTCATACAGAAGAACTGAAGGGAAAGGGAGAGGGATAAAGGAAAAGGACTGGCAAGGTTTAGGAAATGGGGAGGGTAACAGAAAAGTCACCCAGAAACTCAGGTCAGGGGAGACTTAATGGAAGAGATGAGCAGAAAAGCCTGACTGTTGGAGCCAGCACTGTACAAGGTTGAAAACCTGAGAATTTAAAAATGGAAGATAGGATAATAAGCAAGACCAGTTACAGGGCTGGTATGGGTGGTGGTTGGAGGGTGCATCAGACAAGTCTTACAAGAGTGACAATCACAGGCATAGGTGCCGCAGGGGAAATGGATGCAGAAGAAAAAGGAACCCCACCCCCACCACCCCTGTCTCTGAAATATCCTGGTTAGATGCTATGCATGCTCCTTCTGCACCAGTATCACTACCCTGTGGCTTCTACCCATATGACTGCCTCACTGTAAGATCTGCCCCATGCTCCCTCCTACCACCAACTGCACCAGCCCTGTAACTGGCAAAACATGTATTATCACAGGGAGAGCCACCTGTGATACAACATGTGTCATGTTTTAGCTGTTATGTAAACACTGCTCAACCTTTTTCATTGATATGATTATCAGATTACCAGCAAGTAAATAATTCACTACCAGCAGGAGATAAACAGCAGCTGTTTTAAAAAAATGCAGATCTGACATCTTTTTTAGGTTATGTATGGCTGACATGATCGAATAAAATTGAGCAGTACAGTAATATAGTGTACAAGCCAAGTTTCTAAGAGTTGCTTTTCTATTTTTGATGTGTACTTGGATTCATTCAGCATTCTTCCGGATTGTCATTCATGGGATCTATGGAACACAATGAATGAATTAATTAATTAAGACGCAAACATGTTAATGCAACATAAATTTATAAGCTCCATTTTGGGGAATACATTGTGTTGTTTGCCTTTAATGCAGAAAAACTTCAACAACAAATATAAGTTAGAAGCAGAAATGATATGTAGACAACATGTCAAGTAAGTGTACAGAAATTATCAGTATCATAGCACCAGTTCACAGACTGCAAAGTAATTAAGCAGAAACAGTGTGTCTAAATGCCAATGTCAAGCAGAACGTTTACAAAACTGTATTTTATTAGTTTTGTCTTAAGGCAGAGAGACATGTAATTTTAATGCGATGTAACCAACTAAATGAATGATGGATGAATCAAGCAAGGGTTTTTGTATTTGTTTTATTTCAACTGCTCCTTTATGTTTTTACCCAGTTTTGGATTGCAAGAGATGACAGAGACAATGTCATAATGTAAGGTGGGTAAATGAAACTGGAATATAATAGGCTGCTGTTGATGCCAAAAATTAGATGGTTTTCCATCATTTTTCAGATGTGCATCTGGGATATTTTTAATTCATGTTGCAATATTTTGGCTGACATAATTTTAGCCATTCTCAATGAGTCACTTGCAAGTATTAAGTAAATTAAAAACTAGCAAGTGACTCACCTTGAGAATGGCTGAAAGGCTGTCAGCCAAAATATTGGAACATGAATTACAAATATCCCAGATGCACACCCGAAAAATGATGGCATATTCATTCTGCCAGGAGAGATTCAAGAAGTAGGTGGTGTGTTTGTACAGATTGGTAAATCGTGCTAAACTACTGACTCGTGAGCTGAAATTGTGCTTGATCATATCAGAAATGTGTGGGTCAGACATAGGCCAACTGTTGCTTGAAATTTTTCCCCATTTCAAGATGATAATATTAAAATTAAAGCAATGTACTGCCTTAGCTCTTAATATTTTGAGGCCTTCTTCATATTATACAGCTAATTTACCTCAATAAAGGCGATCACCCTTTTTCAATATGTTTAAAAGTTCACTATCATTTAGACAAAAATAATGTGAAGGAATCATGTTTATTTTAAGTTTTAGTATTTTTTACATATATCACTCTGGATAACACAGCTGGTGCTCACTGCACAAAACCTCTGAATAACAATTAAAATGAAACATTAAATGTTGTAGGATTACTTTCCTGTTGAATCAAAGTATTATTATTATTATTATTATTATTATTATTATTACTGCTAATATTATTCACATTTGGTTCCTACTAGGCCATACAATATACAAGGACATTATCGTGGTTTTGTTTTAGCTTTTCTTTGTGCCCCTGTTAATGTCATTCTCTCAGAATGGTCTCTTTTTTCCACTCATTGACCCAAACTGTCACAGTCTTAATAGGTTTTTCTGCTAGGCCAACTGTCCAGTTCATGTATTTTCTGCCTAAGTTTCTTTCTGTGTGTGCTTCAAGTTCTGTTATTCCTTCTTCCTTTAGGTCTTCTTTTACTGCAATGACCCATTTTATTGTTTCAGTTTTAGCTTTGCTGTGAATTTCATAGGATTCCAACACCTATCTAGTTAACCTGGTTGATTACATTCTTTTAATATGCTCACAGAATGTTAGCCTGCATTTTTCCACATCCAAATACTTTTCAGTTTCTTCAGTTGCTCTTTATATGTTACTTTTTATCTACAATTTTGGCCTAAAATTTTCATGATTACTTATTATTCTCTCATTTGGATTTCTGTTAACAATGAGTCCTTAAATCCCATAAAGACACACTAATTTTATGGCTGTGTTATAGTATCTCAGCTTGGTGTATTTTGAGATGCATTTTTTGTTTTATATGTCTTTTGTTAGCCTGAAAGCTGTTTTCATTTTGTGACAATGACTTTCATAACCAATGTTTCCTGGGATGGTTTTGCCTAAATATTTGAAGTGAGAAACACTCAATTTTTCATGATTTCACGTGTTGGAATTTTGGGTGCCAGGTAGTTGCAAGACGTGTTTTTTCAAATTATACTTGGTGCCCTACTCTTTCAGCTGTTTCTTTAAGACTTACTGTTTGTTTTTGCACTTACCAATTGTCCTGACATAGAATCATTAGGTACTATGCAAAAACTAAGCAGATCGCCCTAATACTGGTTCTTCCTATAATTTTATTGGTTCATCAATTTACATTTTATGATGCCTGAGAATTAATTTCAAAACTAAAATTTTGTATGGCCAAGATCTATTTGGTCTGAAAACTGCTTGATATTCACTAATTTTGCATGTGAATTGTGCTCGATCCAGGAGATACTGAGATAAAATTTTGCACAATAAGAAGAGAAATCCCTCTGCAATTATTAATACCATTTCTGTCTTCTTTTTTATGTAGTGGATGTATCAATGCAGTTTTCCAATATCCAGAATTTTGGCTCTTTGCAAAATGTTCTGCATGATCAGTGTAATTTCTATTAAGTTTTTGGGTCAGCTGATTTCAGGAATTTTGAAACACTTGAGTATTCACAAATATTTTCTAACTTTTTAATTTGTCTAGCAATTTTGTCTTTATTTGGTACTTGTGAATCTGAGTTCCTTATTATGGGAATTTCTGGTAGAAATCTTTCTTTGTGTTCAGAGCAGTGTAAAAGTTTTTTAAAGTACACTCCTGGAAATTGAAATAACACCGTGAATGCATTGTCCCAGGAAGGGGAAACTTTATTGACACATTCCTGGGGTCAGATACATCACATGATCACACTGACAGAACCACAGGCACATAGACACAGGCAACAGAGCATGCACAATGTCGGCACTAGTACAGTGTATATCCACCTTTCGCAGCAATGCAGGCTGCTATTCTCCCATGGAGACGATCGTAGGGATGCTGGATGTAGTCCTGTGGAACGGCTTGCCATGCCATTTCCACCTGGCGCCTCAGTTGGTCCAGCGTTCGTGCCGGACGTGCAGACCGCGTGAGACGACGCTTCATCCAGTCCCAAACATGCTCAATGGGGGACAGATCCGGAGATCTTGCTGGCCAGGGTAGTTGACTTACACCTTCTAGAGCACGTTGGGTGGCACGGGATACATGCGGACGTGCATTGTCCTGTTGGAACAGCAAGTTCCCTTGCCGGTCTAGGAATGGTAGAACGATGGGTTCGATGACGGTTTGGATGTACCGTGCACTATTCAGTGTCCCCTCGACAATCACCAGTGGTGTACGGCCAGTGTAGGAGATCGCTCCCCACACCATGATGCCGGGTGTTGGCCCTGTGTGCCTCGGTCATATGCAGTCCTGATTGTGGCGCTCACCTGCACGGCGCCAAACACGCATACGACCATCATTGGCACCAAGGCAGAAGCGACTCTCATCGTTGAAGACGACACGTCTCCATTCGTCCCTCCATTCACGCCTGTCGCGACACCACTGGAGGCGGGCTGCACGATGTTGGGGCGTGAGCGGAAGACGGCTAACAGTGTGCGGGACTGTAGCCCAGCTTCATGGAGACGGTTGCGAATGGTCCTCGCCGATACCCCAGGAGCAACAGTGTCCCTAATTTTCTGGGAAGTGGCGGTGCGGTCCCCTACGGCACTGCGTAGGATCCTACGGTCTTGGCGTGCATCCGTGCGTCGCTGCGGTCCGGTCCCAGGTCGACGGGCACGTGCACCTTCCGCCGACCACTGGTGACAACATCGATGTACTGTGGAGACCTCACGCCCCACGTGTTGAGCAATTCGGCGGTACGTCCACCCGGCCTCCCGCATGCCCACTATACGCCCTCGCTCAAAGTCCGTCAACTGCACATACGGTTCACGTCCACGCTGTCGCGGCATGCTACCAGTGTTAAAGACTGCGATGGAGCTCCGTATGCCACGGCAAACTGGCTGACACTGACGGCGGCGGTGCACAAATGCTGCACAGCTAGCGCCATTCGACGGCCAACACCGCGGTTCCTGGTGTGTCCGCTGTGCCGTGCGTGTGATCATTGCTTGTACAGCCCTCTCGCAGTGTCCGGAGCAAGTATGGTGGGTCTGACACACCGGTGTCAATGTGTTCTTTTTTCCATTTCCAGGAGTGTATTTGCAAAGTGCTCTGAGGTTCCTTGATTGCTAAATGCCAATTGTTCATTTTGGGGCTGGCATCCAGTTAGTTATGCTTTAAAAGTTTTAATAAAGTCCTTGTGCTGCTTTTTTTTTTTGAAAGCGTTCTTCAACTTCACCGAGTTGACTGTTCTTATATTGTCTTTTGCTTTGTCTAATTGACTATTATTGGAATAAATTGAAATAAAAATCTGTATAAATAAGTCTTAAATACAAATGAAATTGATATACATAGACATGATGTATAGCCTCGAAGTATGTGAAATCACATTTTTTGTGTGGGAATCAGGAATCGACATGAAGTTTGTCAACCTGATGTACTTCAGTACCAGATACTCACACAGATTTGTGAAGACATATACTGAGAAAACTGGAGACTGATAAATATAATGGGCAATACCCAAAATAAAAATAAATATATCAACAATAAACATTTGAAATTTTTACTCACAGTATGAAATTACATTTCTCAAATTGTGTTCCTTGCCCTGTTTATATCAGACAATAACATATGGAACAAGGAAAATTAAATGTTGTTGTTGAACAAATATCTATAAAATAATTATGTTACTGTCCTTTTGATAAAATTGATAACCAACTACAAATAAGTACAAAAAGAGTGCAGTGTATGCTGTAGACATTTGTACACTTAACATACTCTAGTCTAATGAGATCAGTGCTATCTTTGACTCCCTCTTGTGCAAATAATATGCATTACAAAATATGCTGATCAGCCAGAACATTATGACCAGCAATCTAATAATACTGATATGATACTGATATAAACCTGGCCAGGCAACAGCAGTGTCACCTGGCCACAGTACAGTACAGCATGCTGTCCATGTGTAGAATGAGGAAGGCGAGCAATCTATTGAAATTTGACCAAGGGCAGATTGTGATGGCCCGGAGGCTTGGAACAAGCACTTCAGAAACTGCATGACTTGTTGGGTGTTCGAGGAGTGCTGTGGTGAGTGTCTACAACTAGCGACAAAACAAAAGTGAAACAATGTGCAGATGTCGTGGAGTTGGGCGGTAACCCCTCATTAGATGTTGGACGTTGCAGGCTGGGAAGACTGGTAAAATGGGACAGGTAGTGAACTATGGTGGAAGTCATGCCATACTTTCATACTTTAATGCTGGGCAGAGTACAAGTGTGTCTGAACACACAGTGCACCAAACATGCCTAACGATAGGCCTCCGCAGCCTATCACCTGTGATTGTGCCAATGTTAACACCATGACATCAGCAACTATGACTGAAATGGGCATGTAACTGTCAGCACTGGATGTTAGCACAGTGCATTGCACGGTCTGATGAATCTCGGCACTTTCTTCATCATGGCGATGGGATGGCGTGAATCTATTGTCTACGAAGGAACAGCTCCTTGACGCCTGTACTGTGGGAGAGAGACAAGCTGATGGCAGCTCCATTATGCTCTGGGGAACATTTACAAGTGCATCCATGGGTCTAGTGCACCTCGTGCAAGTGTCATACACTGGTTGCAGACCATGCACACCCTTTCATGACAACAATGTTCCCCGATGGCAGTGGCATTTTTCAAGAAGATAATGCACCATGTCACAAGGTCAAAAGTGTCATGGAGTGGTTCAAGGAAAACAGTGGCAACTCTCAGTTGATGTGCTGCCCTCTCTCCCCCCCCTCCCCCCACCCCCTCAACTCGCCATATCTGAACTTGATCAAACACATCTGGGATGTGACTGAATGTGGCATTAGAGCTTGTCGCCCCTCCCCAGAAAATAGAGGAATTAGGTGACTTGTGAGTGCAGATGTGGTGCCAACTCCCTCCAGGAACCTACCAAGGCCTCACTGCTTCAATGCCGCTACACCTCACCACTGTTATCAGTGCCAAAGGTGGACATATGGGCTATTGGGTAGGTGGTCACAATGTTCTGGGTGATCAGTGTAGATTGTGAGCTCCCTTTTTTAACATAATATTTCACAATATATGTTTATTTGTAATTCAACAAATCTACAGTTTTATTCTGATCTTGATGAAATTTTGCACAAGTTACCTTCAAGACAAGAGAAAGATCGCTGTCTACATAAGATTTTGTAGTCTAATGTCAAACATTTATGTATGTAATATATAAAGGGGAAAGATTGTTACCAAAAGTCTGTAAAAGTTCTCAGCTGATTTACTTCAGATTCCTACATTCAGATGAAACAATGAAGAACATTAATAAAAAATTAAATCAGTCAAGACACAAGTGAATTAATGTCATTACCAGCCAGTGGGCATTCATTTAAATCAATGGGGAAAGCTGAAAATTTTTTCCGGACAGGGATTTGAATCCAGGTCTCCTGCTTATTAGGCAATATATATATATATATATATATATATATATATATATATATATATATATATATATATATATATATATATATATATATTAAATGCCTAACAAATGAAATACATCATGGTAAACTGACTGTAATTCCTATTGTGAGAATAAATTACAGCAGCCAAATCCATCTAGGATACAGTACCATCAGATGTCACTAGATCGTGGGATGAGTGAAAGCTCAAGAATTTGACAGAAACATCATTGCAAAGTCTTATTTACTGATTAGTTGCCACTGTTACACACAACATATAACCTATAAGATATTTTAGTCTGTGTCACATAGTTACCACAGCTATTTTACTATTAAAATACACAGTGCCATACAAACACCAACGCAGGTTCTTGATATACCACCAATAAAAGTCATTAGATTGTGAGCCAATCAAAAACTTGAACAGAACCCAAAATTTCCCAAACACTGACACAAGCTGTTTAAACAGTTCAACTCATGCTCAAACACAGCACTACCTGAAACAGTGAAAACTGAGCTTAAACAGTAGAAGACAAATTCTTCAAAACCGCAATGAGATACTTATTGCAAACTGTAACAACAGATGGTGCAACTAATTATCTTTTGATATACGTGAAGACATATCCATTAACTACATTCCATTGACACCCAGTGATTCTAATATGCCCTTTCATTTAAAGTGACTGCAATTTCCATGTGGCTTTCATTTGCTACGAGTATCAATAAGACACAGGTCCAATCACTTTGTGTGGCACATATTAATCATCCTTGGCAATACTGGGTACTACAGCTAGTACATAAATATAATTATTGTTCAACAGCAAAATAATTTATGATATTTATCTGTATATCACATCTATTTATGAAGAAGTCATCAGGAAAAACTGATTCTCTAGATTCTTACTTTTATTCAAGGTATTATTTCAAATACAGCCATATAATACTTTCCAACACCGCATAACAATGTTGTAAGTCCTCCTATTCCTTAATCTGTACCATATCCTTTAATTGGCCCACTAAAAACCATTCAACAAAAGAAGTGAGATTCCTTATCATGGGGAAACCGTTTGTCACATCTTATTAGTGGGTACCTGGGTTTTGAACTTTAAATGTGTTGCTATGTTTTATCAAACCTGATCCTCTCAGTGGCGGTTGAATACCAATACATTATGACAAATAATTCTTTAGTATTGCAAATAGTCTTGTTTTTGTTTTGTCAAGACATAAATATATGACTATGATTGTCTCTTTCCATAGGATCTAACTAGTCACAGAAAAATATGCATAGGATACTTGTCAGTTACCAAATCTGTTACTTTTATTCTATTCTGCTAATGAATGTGAAAGAACTGGTAGCACACTTCCATACTGCTCTTGTAACTGTGGAGGCAGCTGTGCTACGTAACATTCAGAAAGCATGTTCCAGTGAGTCCTTAAATATTCAGAGCTGCAGGGAGATCTTCTGAAGTATCTGCTATTTAAAATATTACAACTGACACTTACTGAATGTAATATTAATGTTTATCAACAATCAACAATGTAGGAAAAAACAGATTGCTACTTACCATAAAAAAGATACGTCAAGTTGCAGATAGTTAAGACACTCACATACATCTTTCAGCCACATCCTTCATCAGCAAAAAACACACACACACACACACACACACAATTAAAAAAGCAAGCATACTCACGCACACATGACTGCCAACTCCAGCATCTTGGGCTGAGATGTGTGTGTGAAAAGTGTGTGTGCATGTCTCTGTTACTGACAAAACCTGTGGCCAAAAGCTATATGTGAGTGTCTTTTAATGGCGCCTGTCTTTAAGTTGATGTGTCTTTTTTAAGGTAAGTAGCAATCCGTCTTTCCCTACATTGTTGATATTCCTACCTGGCATTCCCATTGTTTGATTTAATATGTATGTTCAACATTTTTACAATTATAAATTTCGTAATTATTTCTGTCTCATGATAGGTAATTTACTTTTAACTGATAACTAGTATTCATGTACATTTCTGACATCCCTGACTCATAACTGTTATGTTTATTTCCAAAAAGACTCTAGCTATAGGATGTGCACTGTTTACAAAACAGTATATTGAGCAGATGAAAATTAGAAAAATAAAAAGAAATTATTCTAAGCTGGAATAGAACTCTCAAACTTTAGTACTGTAATGCAAAACTCTACCAACTATGTTAACTGGGCAGAACAGTACTGAATCAAGGTAGTTGTCATACATGTGATTAAATTTTTGTCAAATTGAATTATTTGATGTTCTTTTTCTATTATAAATATGCATGTGATGAAGTTCCATTACAGCCATTGTTAGTATGCACATAACATGCTGTGGCATCCAGGCACATGAATTTGGGTACTCAGTATGTATGGGTCATATAGTAGGGGCAATCCTTAACTTCTAAAGACTATGCCATCATGCTTGGTAGTCTTGCTGACTATTCACTTCCTTACAGATTAACATCTTTTCAAAACTGAAATTCAACTGGTCCTACCCTAATTCCAAGGCCCTTCCTGCATGATAGCAATCCATTTTACTGAAGATCACATCCAAATCACAGTACACATCAAATCAAACAACAAGCAAAACAACTTAACAGTTGCCAGTCTGCCATGTTTAATGTTGTCTTCTATGCAGCCTGTGTGTCCATTGTAAATATATTTGTTCTAACATTAAATCCCCAGTAATCTTTTTCAGGCCTTTGTCTCCCACACTTTACATTGCCCTTTCAAATTATCTGCCCAGTTTTGAGAGTTTGTAATAATAGTCTCCATTTATGACACTAATCTCTGGAAGACTAAACCCTTTGAGTGCTGTTGAAGACTTAACTCGTCATGTTCCTCTGCTTCCCAGGGTGCTATTGATGAATTTAAGTGTGGACTACAGTTTTTCTGGGAGCACTACTGGCAAGTTAACTTGGCCCTCCTTGCCATCTGCGGAGTGCTAATTACGCGTACAGTCATACCATAATACAGGTATGTGTGTGCTGTTGACAATTTTAACACTTGGACGGCTGGCCGCGTAAAAATTACTGTTTCTCAGAATGCTGGCCATATTTATGGTTGTTCAGTATTTATTAAGAAGACTAGCCAACAATGAACACTGATCAAGCCTGTCGACATATCTGGTTTTGCATATAAAAGTGGGAGAAATTATACACCATCAAATGATGGGGTCAGCTGTCTACCGAAATTTTCTGTCCTGTCAGTTGATGGGATTGACAGTCAAACTGTTAAGCATAGAGTGGATTTTGTACCTCATATCTCAATAGTTTCTCACAATTCTGGCAGCTAAGTTTTTCTGGGTATTTTGTCTATTGTGGTTTCAGTTTTCTGCATTGAAATTCACTTTACGTATTACTATTCATCACAATTGGTATCACAATGTTTTTCTCATCAACTATATGAAGAGCGAAAGTGAGGGTGAATTATTTGATGTTGACACAAGAAGTAATTCCTTCGCAGATTCTGAAAGCAACAGTCTTAACCAGTCCATTAACATGTTGTAATGACTTAAAGTGTGAGTGTGGATTTGGGTTATATCGGCTTATTCCCCCAATCGACCTTCCACTTCTTTATGAGATCTACATCTACATACATACTCCGCAATCCACCAAACAGTGCTTGGCGACTTATTTGGATTTGCAGCCACTCTTCTTTACTGAATAGCTGGCTGCTGGAAACCCTCTTGACTTCTTCTCCATCAAATAATGCTAGGTACAGGAGTTTCTAGACTCTTTCTACTTATGAAATAGGTAGACATGCAAACTTTACTTTTTGTCAACTAACAATGTATTTGACCTCTATGCACAATAAAATTTCACTTTCCACATAAATCTCTAACTTCCTGCAAATCTCTCATACAGTCAGACATTAGAAACAAATTGAGTTACAGTTACAAGAAAGTTGGCTTGGATACCACGACCTTTCTTAACATGAATCATAAAATGAGTACTGCCTCTAACAAGGTTGCGTCAAGAGTTTACAAGAGTATTTTTTCAACTGTTCTTGTTTTAATAACAATAGTCAGTGACAAAATAAGCACAGAGCTGCAGATAAACTCCATGGTTCTTCCTTACACACTCACTAAAACATCTATGGATTGCCCAACAGGTACTCGTTGGTGCCGTCCAACCGCCGTGTCTACTTTCTTCTCACGACTGATTTTAAAAACCTGCACACACAAACATGTGATGCGTAGTAGGTAGGATTCTACCATTCTGCACTCATATCCAGAATATTGTGTGTTCAAGATGGTAGAAGGCTGAGTGATTCTAAAATATACACAGAAATTCTCGAATCACTACACCATGTCAGCAGGTGTAACACTACAGTCTTGTGTTTCAACAAGAGATGTAATTGACAGTTCATCCAGAACCAAAAAATCTGAAAGTCCTTTTTAAAAGCTTTGGAATAAATCACAGTTTAGTGACAAGTTTAACTGGAAATAAAATTGTGTCTGTCCACTTAAAGCATGCATTTGGTGACTTACCTTTGGGGCACTACTGTCAACTATGGAATGATCCAAGCCCTCTGTCATTCATGACATCATTTTTGACAGAAGATACTGTGTGACACATACACAAGCTTGACGTTCAAAGCACCTGATTTCTATTTTGTATGTGAAGTAGAGAAAAGTAAAAACAGAGCACACATTATGCCAGGAGGACAAAAAGAGTCATCTATTCATGATACTGATCAAAACTATCTGGACACCTACCTATTAGTGGACATCAGTATGGGGTGTGTCCACCATTCACCTTTATGACAGATTGAACTCTGTGGGGAACACTTTAAATGAGGTGTCTCAATGCCTATTGAGGAACGGCAGCACATTCTTCCTCAAGAACCAAAACCAGAGAAAGGTAACAATGCTGGATGCTGGGATCTGGAGTGAAGTCGATATTTAACTCATTTCAAAGGTGTTTCATTGGGTTCAGGCCAGCCATTTCAGGAATGTTATTGTCCAAAGACCACAGCCTCACAGACAGAGTGCATTGTCAAGCTGCTACAAAAACTCATTGCTCTCAAACTCTTCCACTACTGTATGCAGTACACAATGCTGTAAAATATGCTCATTTCCTTTCACATTTTGCATGTTACTGAGTGCAATAAGAGGACCCTAACCATGAAATATATCCCCATAAAACAACACCACCACAAAGACTCCCAAATGCACACTATCTCAGCTGTCATGACACTTCACTTCCTACTAGAAAAAGAGCCAGTGCTCAAAATCTTGTGAACACGTTTCCTGTATTGTGTCCGTGCATCATACAGCAGTTCACTATAGCTGGGAGTTACCCTTCCCTTATTTTACAGATACTTCCACCCCAGAATTTCCATTATTGCTATACATCAGGAATTCTAAGTCTGCTGGACATGATGGCCTAACTATGAATATCCTGAAGTCCTGCATCAAAAACCTCTCTGGACCCCTTTCCACTGCAATTAATAGTGTCTTAACAGCAGGAAGTTTTCCTAAACTGTTGAACATATCCCAGGTAACCACAGTTTTCTAGAAAAGTGAAAAATATAGACCAGTATCTTGACTGTCTTCTCAAAGAATGTAGAAAAGATAACAATATAATGAAAAGGACTGTTGCTTCTCACCACATAGTGGAGCAGTTGAGTTGCAGAAAGGCACAACACAAAGAATGTCAGAAAGTTAGCTTTTTGAAGCAGGGTATTATGGGAGAGGCAACCGGGTGGGGGTAATGAGGAGGCTGGGGCAGGGATGGGGAGGGATAGCAGGTTAGGGATCAGGGACAGAAAGTGCTGCTGAGGAGCATGCAGAGATTAACTGGAGAGTGGGGCAGCTAGGTGCAGACGAGAGTTTAGAGACAGTTGGCGGGGAGGAGGGGGAGAGTTAGCAGAAAAGGAGAGAAGTGAAAAGACTGGGTGCATTGGTGGAATAGACGGCTGTGTAGTGCTGGAATGGGAACAGGGAAGGGCTAGATAGGTAAGGACTATGACTAATGACTGTTGAGGCCAGGAGGGTTACTGGAATGTAGGATATAATGCAGAGAGAGTTTCCACCTGCACATTCCAGAAAAGCTGGTGTTGGTGAGAAGGATCCAGATGACACAAGCTGTGAAGCAGTCATTGAAATGAAGGACATCGTGTTGGGTGGCATGATCAGAAACAGGGTGGTCCAGTTGTTTCTTGGCCACAGTTTGTCGGTGGCCACTCATGCAAAGAGACAGCTTGTGAGTTGTCATGTCCATGCAGAATGCAGCACAGTGGTTGCAGTTTACCTTGTAGATCACATGACTGGAGTAGGTGGTGGTGGTGGTGGGAAGATGCATGGGACAGATCTTGCATCTAGGTCTGCTACAGGGATATCAGCCATGAGGCAAGGGGTTGGGAGCTGGGGTTGTGTAGGGATGGACGTGGATATTGTGTATGTTTGGTGGAATACCACTGTGGGGGAATGGGAAGGAAAGTGAGTAGGATATTTCTCATTTCAGGGCACAATGAGAGGTAGTCAAAACCCTGGTGGAGAATTTAATTCAGTTGCTCCTGTCCTGGGTGGTACTGACTCAAGAGGGGAATGTTCCTTTGTGGCCGGACACAGGGGCTTTGGGAGGTGTTGGGTGACTGGAAAGATAAGGCATGGCACATCTATTGTTGTACAATGTCGGGAGGGTAATTACAATCTGTAAATGCCACAGTGACATCCTCGATTTATTTCGAGAAGGATCGCTCATCACTATGAATGCGACAGCCACCGGTGGCTGGACTGTACGGAAGGGACTTTCTGGTATGGAATGGGTAACAGCTGTCGAAATGGAGGTATTGCTGGTGGTTGATAGGTTTGATATGGACAGAGGTACTGAAATAGCATATTTGAGGATGTCATCAGTGAATCTGTATCAGGTGAGGGGTTTGAGATTCTGAGTGCTTAGGAAGGATTTGTCTAGATGGAACATGAATCGATTGGCATAGGATGGTCACATGGGTGTGCCAAAGCTATACCCCAGATTTGTTTGTAGGTAATGCCTTCAAAGGAGAAATAATTGTGGGCGAGGAAATAGTTGGTCATGGTGACTAGGAAGAAGGTGGTCGGTTTGGAATCCGTCAGGCATTGGGAGAGGTAGCGTTGAATAGCAGTAAGGCCATGGGCATTAAGGATGTTAGTGTAAAGGGAACTGGCATCAAGAGCGATGAGCAGGGCAGCATGTGGTAAAGGGACAGGAACTGTTGAGAGTTGGTGGAGGAAATGGTTGCTATCTTTTACGTAGGAGGGTAGGTTGCGGGTAATGGTCTGAAGGTATTGGTCTACGAGGGCAGGGATTCTCTCTGGGGGCACAGTAACTGGCCACAATGGGGCATCCTGGGTAGTTGGGTTTATAGACTTTAGGAAGCATGTAGAAGGTAGGAGTGCAGGCAAGGGTAGGAGTGAGGGGAGAGATGGATTCCAGGAGAGTTCTGGCATGGGCCTAAGGCTTTGAGGAGAGACTGGAGATCTTGCTGGATTTCTGGAATTGGGTCACTGTGGCAGGGTCTGTAGGTGGATGAATCTGACAGCTAGTGGAGTCCTTCTGCCAGATAATCCTTGTGGTTCAAAACAATAGTGGTGGAGCCTTTGTCCACAGGCAGGATTATAAGCTCAGGATCAGTTTTTAGGTGATGGATTGTGGATCTTTCTGTGGATGTAAGGTTAGTTTGCATGTTGAGGGATTTGGGGGATGATGGTGATGCAAGGTTCAAGGTTAACAAATTCTGGAAATTTAAAAGGGGGTAATTGGGGGCAGTGGGGGATGGATAACAGTTGGTTGTAGGGGTGAACTGAATCAGGCAGGTTTCAACATTGGTCTTTGGTTGAGTCTGACTGGTAGCATTGGGGACGAAAAAGTGTTTCCACTGTAGGGACCGGGAGAAGGAGGGAAGGTCTTTAACAAGAATTGCATGAATGAATTTGGGGGTGGGGCAAAAGGTGAGGCATTTGGAAAGAATTGATACTTCTGCAAGATTAAGGCTTTTGGAGTAAAGGTCCATAATTGTCTTCCAGGTATGGGGGAGGTTTGGATGTTGTAGAGGTGGTGGACAGTGGTAGTCCAAGGCAGTAATAGAAAGTGAGCAGGTTGGGTAGCTTTTTGAGGGGGCATTGTGCATGTTGCTCTTGTTCATGGAGGGTGAGAGTTTCAATGTGTGTTATGGGATCCAGGAATTTGAGATTGCGTAGCAGAAGAATTTTATGGATGGAGAGATGGTATTGCAAGGAGGTTTGGGCCTGATTGATCTGGTTTTGCAAAATTGTGTTGGTGAGTGCTAAGGATTGGGCAGGTGGAGATGGGTAATTTGATGTTAAGGCCATTTGGGGGAGCTCCATGAGCCAAGCAACAACTCAGGAACAATATGTGGAACTACCAGGTGTACCAGTATGAAAAGAGTGTTAATATACAAATGTGTCGATAGGGAACATTTGTTTTGAACGAGCCTTAATTATTTTTTGTTTGGTTGGTATGACAACTGTCAAAGATATTTAGTATACATCAAGTCATGGAACAAACAACATCATATGTTTCCATCGTGTTAACAATGTCAAATTTTGTACCAGAAAGTGATGATTTGCGGAAAGCATTAATTTTTTGTTTTCATTTGAAAAAAAGTGCTTCAGAGTCGCATTGAATGCTTGTCGAGGCATATGGTGATCATGCTCTATCATAAGCAACATGCAAAAGATGGTTTCAATGCTTCAGAAATAATGATTTTGATGTAAGAAATGAAGAATGTGGAAGACCACCAAAAAAGTTCGAAGATGCCGAATTGCAAGCAATATTGGATGAAGATGATACTTTGAGTCAGAAGCAAATGGCAGCAATGCTAAATGTTGCACAACAAACAATTTCTGACCGTTTGAAAGCTATGGGAAAGATCCAAAAGTGTGGAAAATTGGTGCCACATGAATTGAATGAAAGACAGATAGAAAACTGAAAAACAATTTCTCAAATTTTGCTTCAAAGACATGAAAGAAAATCAATTTTGTATCGAATTGTTACTGGCCATGAGAAATGGATTTATTTTAAGAATTCTAAATAGGAAAAATCATGGGTTAATCCGGGATAACCATCTACATCGACTGCAAAACCAGATCAATTCGACAAGAAGACAATGCTCTGTGTTTGGTGGGACCAGAAAGGTGTGGTGTATCATGAGTTTCTAAAACCCGGTGAAACTTTGAATACTAATCGCTACAGATAACAAATGATCAATTTGAACTATGCATTGATCCAAAAAAAGACCAGAATGGGCCAGAAGACATGGCAAAGTAATTTTTTTACACGACAATGCACCTGCACACAAAGCAAAACTGGTTCAGGATACAATCAAAACACTTGGCTGGGAGCTGCTATCCCACCCGCCATATTCACCAGACTTGGCCCCTTCTGACTACCATTTGTTTTCATCAATGGGACACACATTGGCTGAGAAACACTTCGATTCCTACAAAGAAATCGAAAATTGGGTGTCTGATTGGTTTGCTTCAAAAGACAAACATTTCTATTGGCGTGGTGTCCACAAATTGCCAGAAAGGAGGTCAAAATGTATAGAAAGCAATGGTCAGTACTTTGAATAAAATGTTTTTACTTTTAAATTCAAAATTAGTGTTTCATTTTCACAAAAAAACGCTAATTTCATACCAGTACACCTGGTAGGTATCATAGTAATATATGATAGAATTACCACATTTTTAAATGAACATAGTCTAATCTTTGAAAATCAGAATGATTTTATTAAGAACAAGTCAACACTGGTAGCTGACACACAGTTTATTCATGAGGTAATAACTGATTGATAATGAGAACAAGGATATGTTACAGGAATATTCCTTGATCTTGAACTTCAATACCACTGAGAAATTATGAAACATATGCACTGGAGATATTGTTAATGATCTGATAAAATCTTATTCATCTAAGAGAAAGCAATTTACGCTAAGAAAGAAACTGCAAGTGGCACACACAGGTGTACCATTACTGATATAAAACACTGCTTCCTAAATTAAATGGAAAATTCTGTATGCTGATAACACATCCAATGTTTGGAGACATAAAGAGTATGACCAACTAGTAATAGTGTGCCAAAATATTAGAAATTAAATAATTTAGTACTGCAGTGAAAGTCACCTCAGTGTCACAACCAAGAAAATAGCAGTAATGGATTTTTAAGTCCACAAGCCACAATTGTGCACTGGAACTGATATAGCCATTACAGAGAACAAAGGTAAACTTCAGTGGGTGATGCATGTTCGTTCTCTGGCAACCAATTGCCTTAAAATGTATTTACAATAAATACACTATCCAAATACTACAGTGATACCCACGCATTACAGACTCCTTACATGAACTGTCCTCATCCAGTATAAACCACAAAATATACTTTTAATGTTGCACAAAAAGGATATTACAACAACTTCTGGTACAAAACCAAGAGATGGATGAGGACAGTTCATGTAAGGAGTCTGTAATGCGTGGGTATCACTGTAGTATTTGGACAGTGTATTTATTGTAAATACATTTTAAGGCAATTGGTTGCCAGAGAACGAACATGCATCACCCACTGAAGTTTACCTTTTATTGTCATTTCCAGGAATTTCATAGCGTTCTCTGTAATGGCTATATCAGTTTATTCTCTACATCTGGGGTACTATCTATTATAAATATATACATTTTTAAATTAAAAAGAAATGTGGCCTTTGACCTGTAATAACACTGCATGAGAAACAAAGATCAATTTCATATCATTATCCAGTGAACTGAACTACATTAAAAAACCCAAGTGTACTTAGGACTCCTCACTACAAAATTTGAAGTTTTTATGAAATAACTGAAACCAGCTGCCTTTTGTGATAATTCAGTTTCTATTTTACCATGACCAGTTTTGAATGGTCTAGCGACTTCTTTGGATAGTACACACTTCTAGTGATTGTAGTGTTGCGGGGCTTGTGTAGCTGTGACAAGATAGAAGAAATGAAACAAGTAAGCACTGGATGTGCTGAGGTATTGGGAATTATTTACATCATAAGATTGACTTACAGCCTGCCTAAAATATTACTGGCTGACAACCTACACTACTCACTAGATGCATATCTCAGCTTTCCACAGAATAAAGAAAATTTTATATAGGCTTCACACATGTATATTGGTTTTATTTAATACAATCACTAACATCCACTTTTGTTTCATTCACTTCTAAAATGAATAACTTAGAATATGTCTTAAGTGCTAAGCAGAAATGTTTCCACCTTCAAATCAAGTTTTTCACACAAGCAATTTATTATGTACACACCTGTCTTGTCAAATAAAAACACATTGTAAAATGTAATAATGTAAAATTTTCGCTTGTTATGAAATGACACATTCAGAAAAACAATCTTTGTATCATATGATATTGAATAAAGTTGTTACTGTTATTATATTATTTTTATTATTATTATTAACACAAGTGTATGAGCAAACTTCTGTTTATGAGTGACAGCTTCTTTTCAAATGACAATCAATCTGTGGAAATACAGTACAGTATACTTATTAAAGACTGTTATAAAATACAAAGCAAACCACCAAGAAAATGGAAAAGACTTGCTTCTATAATCTGGCATTAGCCATGCTCATAGAAGTCAGACAAGTTTTGCAGGATTGTCAAAATGGGCTTCCATATGCTGCCACATGCCAAATTGAAACATGTGTAACACCCTTTCAATATCATGAAGAAACACTTACGTGAATGTGTGGAGACTATTATTTCTGACAGGTCTGAAAGCACACACACCACATGGAATCTGCAGCTTTGATAAATATTATGTAAATTGAAGGTGGAGGGGCAGAGAGGGGGGGGGGGGCACGGGGGAGGAAAGGGCTGGCAAGTGACTGATGATATGAGCTGTAGCAGGACTTCATGCAGAATCAGTGGCAATGAATGAAAATATTTGCCAGACTGGGACTTGAACCCATGATTTTCTGCTTACAAGGCAGTTGTGTTAACCACTGCACCACCTGGACACAGTGTTAATCACAAATTTATGGACTAGCTCAGCATTCTCCTCAGTCAATCCACATTTACACCTACCACATTCCCAATGCATGTCCTCCTTGCTAGCTAATTTTAGATTCCCACCGGAGATCAAACGTAAATAAGCATCTGCAATGATGGTTGTCGAGTCATAGCCCACTGAGGTGTATCAACTGTATGAATGCATGGTGTCCATTCTTTTGGACATGTCTGAAAGAACATATTCCACATGGAATCCTCAGTTCCCCCCTCCACACTCAATTTACATAATATGTATCACAGCTGAGGATTCCACATAGTGTGTGTTCTGTCAGACATGTCTGAAAGAACAGACACTGCACATTCTTATGATTGATATGCCTCAATGGGCTATGAATCCACAATCATCATTGCAGATGCACATTTACATTCAACCTCTCGCAGGAATCTAATATTAGCAAGCACGGAGGATTGGGCAGGGACTAGCCATTTCAACAATTCCAAGAATCTATCATGGCACTTCTGCTGCACAAAGGGAAAATTAAAGAACAACTTGCACAAATACTTGAATAAGTACTATTATGAGTAGGTAAGTTGCTACTCACCATGTAGTGGAGATGCTGAATCGCAGATAGGCACAACAAAAAACTGTCACAAATAAGATTTCTGCCAACAAGGCCATTGTCAAAAGTAGATGATAAACACACACACACACACACACACACACACACACACACACACACACACACACACACACACAGATGACTGCAGTCTCTGACAGCTGAAGCCACACTGCTAGCATCAGCAGCAACAGCAGCAGTGCATGATGGGAGTGGCAACTGGGTGGGGGTAAGGAGGAGGCTGGGGCAGGGAGAGGGAGAGATAGAGGGGTAGGGGTGGGTGACAGTTAAGTGCAGCTGGTGAGTGTGCAGAGACGAGGTGGAGAGAGGGTAGGCAGCTAGGTGCAGCCAGGAGGTTCCCATAACCCTGCTGGCCTCAACCTTCACTAGTTATTGTCCTCAACCATCCAGCTCCTTCCCATTATAGCACTCCACCAATGCATCCAGTCTTTTTACTTCTGTGATAGTCTCTTTGTTGTGCCTATCTGCAACTCAGCATCTCCACTATAAGATGAGAAGCATCTATCCTTTTCATAATATTGTTACATTCCATCCTGGATTTTCCACTGTTTGACTAAATACTATAGAATAAGAAGAACTGACAAATAAAAGCAAATAAATATAAAAAATATAATTTCAAAATCTTCCCCCATGAACCATGGACCTTGCCGTTGGTGGGGAGGCTTGCGTACCTCAGCGACACAGATAGCCGTACCGTAGGTACAACCACAACGGAGGGGTATCTGTTGAGAGGCCAGACAAACATGTGGTTCCTGAAGAGGGGCAGCAGCCTTTTCAGTAGTTGCAGGGGCAACAGTCTGGATGATTGACTGATCTGGCCTTGTAACATTAACCAAAACGGCCTTGCTGTGCTGGTACTGCGAATGGCTGAAAGCAAGGGGAAACTACAGCCGTAATTTTTCCCGAGGACATGCAGCTTTACTGTATGATTAAATGATGATGGCGTCCTCTTGGGTAAAATATTCCGGAGGTAAAATAGTCCCCCAGTCGGATCTCCGGGCGGGGACTACTAAGAGGACGTCGTTATCAGGAGAAAGAAAACTGGCATTCTACGGATCGGAGCGTGGAATGTCAGATCCCTTAATCGGGCAGGTAGGTTAGAAAATTTAAAAAGGGAAATGGATAGGTTAAAGTTAGATATAGTGGGAATTAGTGAAGTTCGGTGGCAGGTGGAACAAGACTTTTGGTCAGGTGATTACAGATTTATAAATACAAAATCAAATAGGGGTAATGCAGGAGTAGGTTTAATAATGAATAAAAAAATAGGAGTGCGGGTTAGCTACTACAAACAGCATAGTGAACGCATTATTGTGGCCAAGATAGACACAAAGCCCATGCCTACTACAGTAGTACAAGTTTATATGCCAACTAGCTCTGCAGATGATGAAGAAATTGATGAAATGTATGACGAGATAAAAGAAATTATTCAGGTAGTGAAGGGAGACGAAAATTTAATAGTCATGGGTGACTGGAATTCGTCAGTAGGAAAAGGGAGAGAAGGAAACATAGTAGGTGAATATGGATTGGGGGGAAGAAATGAAAGAGGAAGCCGCCTTGTAGAATTTTGCACAAAGCATAACTTAATCACAGCTAACACTTGGTTCAAGAATCATAAAAGAAGGTTGTATACCTGGAAGAATCCTGGAGATACTAAAAGGTATCAGATAGATTATATAATGGTAAGACAGAGATTTAGGAACCAGGTTTTAAATTGTAAGACATTTCCAGGGGCAGATGTGGATTCTGACCACAATCTATTGGTTATGAACTGCAGATTGAAACTGAAGAAACTGCAAAAAGGTGGGAATTTAAGGAGATGGGACCTGAATAAACTGAAAGAACCAGAGGTTGTAGAGAGTTTCAGGGAGAGCATAAGGGAACAATTAACAGGAATGGGGGAAAGAAATACAGTAGAAGAAGAATGGGTAGCTCTGAGGGATGAAGTAGTGAAGGCAGCAGAGGGCTAATAGAAATCCTTGGGTAACAGAAGAAATATTGAATTTAATTGATGAAAGGAGAAAATATAAAAATGCAGTAAATGAAGCAGGCAAAAAGGAATACAAAGGTCTCAAAAATGAGATCGACAGGAAGTGCAAAATGGCTAACCAGGGATGGCTAGAGGACAAATGTAAGGATGTAGAGGCTTGTCTCACTAGGGGTAAGATAGATACTGCCTACAGGAAAATTAAATAGACCTTTGGAGAGAAGAGAACCACTTGTATGAATATCAAGAGCTCAGATGGCAACCCAGGTCTAAGCAAAGAAGGGAAGGCAGAAAGGTGGAAGGAGTATATAGAGGGTTTATACAAGGGCGATGTACTTGAGGACAATATTATGGAAATGGAAGAGGACGTAGATGAAGATGAAATGGGAGATAAGATATTGCGTGAAGAGTTTGACAGAGCACTGAAAGACCTGAGTCAAAACAAGGCCCGGGAGTAGACAACATTCCATTAGAACTACTGATGGCCTTGGGAGAGCCAGTCATGACAAAACTCTACCATCTGGTGAGCAAGATGTATGAGACAGGTGAAATACCCACAGACTTCAAGAAGAATATAATAATTCCAATCCCAAAGAAAGCAGGTGTTGACAGATGTGAAAATTACCGAACTATCAGTTTAATAAGTCATGGATGCAAAATACTAACGCGAATTCTTTACAGACGAATGGAAAAACTGGTAGAAGCGGACCTCGGGGAAGATCAGTTTGGATTCTGTAGAAATGTTCGAACACGTGAGGCAATACTAACCTTACGACTTATCTTAGAAGAAAGATTAAGAAAAGGCAAACCTACGTTTCTAGCATTTGTAGACTTAGAGAAAGCTTTTGACAACGTTAACTGGAATACTCTCTTCCAAATTCTGAAGGTGGCAGGGGTAAAATACAGGGAGCAAAAGGCTATTTACAATTTGTACAGAAACCAGATGGCAGTTATAAGAGTCGAGGGGCATGAAAGGGAAGCAGTGGTTGGGAAAGGAGTGAGACAGGGTTGTAGCCTCTCCCTGATGTTATTCAATCTGTATATTGAGCAAGCAGTAAAGGAAACAAAAGAAAAATTCGGAGTAGGTATTAAAATTCATGGACAAGAAGTAAAAACTTTGAGGTTCACCAATGACATTGTAATTCTGTCAGAGACAGCAAAGGACTTGGAAGAGCAGTTGAACGGAATGGACAGTGTCTTGAAAGGAGGATATAAGATGAACATCAACAAAAGCAAAACGAGGATAATGGAATGTAGTCAAATTAAATCGGGTGATGCTGAGGGGATTAGATTAGGAAATGAGACACTTAAAGTAGTAAAGGAGTTTTCCTATTTAGGGAGTAAAATAACTGATGATGGTCGAAGTAGAGAGGATATAAAATGTAGACTGGCAATGGCAAGGAAATCGTTTCTGAAGAAGAGAAATTTGTTAACATCGAGTATAGATTTATGTATCAGGAAGTCGTTTCTGAAAGTATTTGTATGGAGTGTAGCCATGTATGGAAGTGAAACATGGACGATAACCAATTTGGACAAGAAGAGAATAGAAGCTTTCAAAATGTGGTACTACAGAAGAATGCTGAAGATAAGGTGGGTAGATCACGTACCTAATGAGGAGGTATTGAATAGGATTGGGGAGAAGAGTAGTTTGTGGCACAACTTGACTAGAAGAAGGGTTCGGTTGGTAGGACATGTTTTGAGGCATCAAGGGATCACAAATTTAGCATTGGAGAGCAGCGTGGAGGGTAAAAATCGTAGAGGGAGACCAAGAGATCAATACACTAAGCAGATTCAGAAGTATGTAGGTTGCAGTAGGTACTGGGAGATGAAGAAGCTTGCACAGGATAGAGTAGCATGGAGAGCTGCATCAAACCAGTCTCAGGACTGAAGACCACAACAACAACAATTTCAAAATAAAAAATGGGAAGAAGGGAACAACAAAAGATATCACACAGAATATGATACTGTACCACTATACAAAATTCCCCGGCTGTCCACAGCCAGAAGCCTCATTCAGCATTCTACAGTCAAAAAGAAGTTACAGATTTAGATATGTTATTAGCAACTGTTCTCCCACTTCTCTCCTTTCATTATTAACCTTTTCCTTAAAACAAACCAATTAAAACAGTGATAACTTCTGAGATGTACATACCAGCTAATTCACCACGCCATATTTCATTTTCTTGTAGAGTAACAACTTTTTTGATCATGAGACTGTGTCAGTTATGACAGAATGCAAGGAGTACAGCTACATATGATCATACTGTCACTCTAATATACAAAAATACAATAAAAATGTAAAACTTTATATAATTTATTTATTGACTTGCAAGATATTCTGTCAGCTTTTGCTTTCTAAATTAATAATATTTTCCTTAATAATTCATACATATATCATAACATACGATAATGACATTCCAGTTCTTGAAAAAAACTTTTGTAGAAGTTAACATGCATCCATAAGAATAGAAATTACTTCCCTAATGAGAGATAAAACTTTCTGATAACATTCCAAACTCTTCATTGTTGAAGGGCATCAGCATGTATCAACTGCATCTGCTGTTTCCATAGCACATGAAGGTCAGCAATTTCATTGAGAGCGTTATTTACTTCGTCCTGATCGTCAGACCACATATTCTGTAGAAGCCCCCTCATCTCTCTATAACAAAGGTAAAAAAATCCTGTCAGCACATGTTATATCCAATAGGTATAAAACACTACTGTTTGGCAGCTCAAATGGTGTATACTGAAATGAAACATCAGTAGCCTCAAAGAACTAAAGGAGTGTTTGTATTATTTGGGACACACAAATGTTCTATACTTAAACATTATGACTGACCACCATTGTCATTTGTGAATAAAGGGATCAGTGACGCAAATGAACAGCTCTTGAAAATATGCGAATAGTTTTCAAATGTTAATGCTCTGGATACTAGTGGTGTTGGATGAAGATTTTATACCACACATGGACCTCATTCGAGTGGCCTTTGAAAAAGAAGTTCATAAAACAAAAACTAGTCAAAAGAGTCAAATGCAAGAGAATTACATGGAAAAGAAGTGACAAACAGTAGAAACAGTGATTTTCTTACCATAGCAATGTATTCCAGCAATATAAAACAGTCAAAGAAGACCTTTCTAGCTAAAGAACAGAGAAAGTGACAGACTAAATGTACTTTGTGATAATTTAGATCATATCAAATGTAATATTAATGAATATATCAAAAGTATAATAGATAACCTCTACTGTTTAAAAATATTTCATCAAAGTATGATGAGTCTTTTAAATAAAAAAGAAGAACTGCTGCTTTCTCTTCAAGAAACAGCTGGCACTATTGCTGATGTGCTCTGCTTAACTGAACATCACCTAGAAGCAACAGAAATTAATCAGATACATGTAAATAGTTATATAATTGGTTCTTACTACTACAGGACCAACTTATGACAAGATAGAGGTGGCAATTTACATGCACAACACTCTTAAGTCACAAGCAGTAGATGTGACTCAGTACTGTATTGAACAGCATTTTCAATGTTTTGCTCTCAAATTAGATCTGAACTCGGACCCTCACAATAATAATAGTTCACAGGGCAGCACTGGGAAACATCCAAAAGTTCCTTTGTTAGCTGGAATCACTTCTTGTAAAACTCTATAGGAATAACAGTAACATTATAGTATGTGGTGACTTTAACATTAATTTTCTTTTAAATGATAACAATCATAAACATTTAGAATTAGCATTAATTTTCTTTTAAATGATAACAATCATAAACACTTAGAATCATTATTGTTCACTTTCAAACTGCTCCCTATGATCTCATTCCCAACAAGAGTATATGGGTAAAGCAAGACCACATTTGATAATATGCAAAGCAAGAACACATTTGATAATACGTTCTTGGGAACACACAAATTACAGAGAAATAAAAACTCAGGCTGTAATAAATGGTCTTACAACTTGTCAACAGAAAAAACGGAAATGGTCACACCCATAAAAAATGAGACAAATAGGAACATAAAACCAGAACAAGCAGGGATACCATAGTCCCCTGGTAATGATAAAGGCAAGAATAATCGAAAAATTTTAATCTCAGAATTCAATAAATTTTTCTCATTATAGCTGCAAAAACTGGAAACCTTAATAAACAGTCTCCCACAGAAGCTGTAGAGCATCTTAATCATGTGCAAATCATACCAAATGTAGCACTTCATTTCAAAGTACAACTCCTAAAGAAATTGAAAAAAATAAATAAATAAATAAAAATAAAAAAAAAATCAGTAGATTACTTAAAATCTTTCAGTGTTCTGGTTATGATGGTGTATCAAGTAGGATTTTAAAATCAGGTGCAGTTACATATTGTGCTATTTGTGTAACCAATTAATTTTCAGATAGATTGCAATAGTGATACCAATCCACAAAAAGTGGAGGAAGGAATATAATATTAAACTACTGGCACATCTCCTCGCTGGCAATGATCACAAATGTATTTGAGGGGATAGTGTATGTTTGGACTTATAGCCACACTACACAAAATGGCTTGCTGACACCTGCACAGTTTGGCTTTTGTAAATATTTCTCCACAGAGAGACCTATATTTAGCCAAAAAGATGAAATTCTAGGTGAACTAAATTTTAGAAGGTATCCAATGGGGATCTTTTGTGACCTTGCTAGGGAATTCAGTATGTAGACCATAACACACAGCTAAAAATCTTCTGCACTGTGGTGCTAAAGACTAACCTTTGGCCTGGCTGGAATATTACTTACACAACAAAAAACGAAGTGTTATCTTCTCTCCTGCCACAATACACTGCTGTCCCTTCCTCTTCCCTGGCCCCTCCAGATTGCTGCTTCCTTTCCATGTGACAACTGCTTCTGATACGAGCTGCTGGTGATGCCGGCCATGTGTGCATGACATGTGCTAGCATGTATGAATGAAACTGTGTGTGTTTCTCTTTCTTTATCTGATGAAGGCTGTGACTGGAAGGTAATTCGTGTCTTTTAATTGTGCCTGTTTGCAACTTAACATGTCATATTTATGGTAAGTAGCAATCTATCTTTGCCTTACATTGTTGATGTTCCAGCCTGAAGTTCCCGTCATTTGATTTTAATATGATACAGTTTCAGAGCAAACCTACGTTTCTAGCATTTGTAGACTTAGAGAACGCTTTTGACAATGTTGACTGGAATACTCTCTTTCAAATTCTAAAGGTGGCAGGGGTAAAATACAGGGAGCAAAAGGCTATTTACAATTTGTACAGAAACCAGATGGCAGTTATAAGAGTCGAGGGACATGAAAGGGAAGCAGTGGTTGGGAAGGGAGTGAGACAGGGTTGTAGCCTCTCTCCGATGTTATTCAATCTGTATATTGAGCAAGCAGTAAAGGAAACAAAAGAAAAATTTGGAGTAGGTATTAAAATCCATGGAGAAGAAATAAAAAGTTTGAGGTTCGCCGATGACATTGTAATTCTGTCAGAGACAGCAAAGAACTTGGAAGAGCAGTTGAACGGAATGGACAGTGTCTTGAAAGGAGGATATAAGATGAACATCAACAAAAGCAAAACAAGGATAATGGAATGTAGTCTAATTAAGTCGGGTGATGCTGAGGGAATTAGATTAGGAAATGAGGCACTTAAAGTAGTAAAGGAGTTTTGCTATTTGGGGAGCAAAATAACTGATGATGGTCGAAGTAGAGAGGATATAAAATGTAGGCTGGCAATGGCAAGGAAAGCGTTTCTGAAGAAGAGAAATTTGTTAACATCCAGTATTGATTTAAGTGTCAGGAAGTCACTTCTGAAAGTATTCGTATGGAGTGTAGCCATGTATGGAAGTGAAACATGGACGATAAATAGTTTGGACAAGAAGAGAATAGAAGCTTTCGAAATGTGGTGCTACAGAAGAATGCTGAAGATTAGATGGGTAGATCACATAACTAATGAAGAAGTATTGAATAGGATTGGGGAGAAGAGAAGTTTGTGGCACAACTTGACCAGAAGAAGGGATCAGTTGGTAGGACATGTTCTGAGGCATCAAGGGATCACCAATTTAGTATTGGAGGGCAGCGTGGAGGGTAAAAATTGTAGAGGGAGACCAAGAGATGAATACGCTAAGCAGATTAAGAAGGATGTAGGTTGCAGTAGGTACTGGGAGATGAAAAAGCTTGCACAGGATAGAGTAGCATGGAGAGCTGCATCAAACCAGTCTCAGGACTGAAGACCACAACAACAACAACAACAACAACAACAACAACAACAGCTTCAGAAAACAAATATAAAACTTCAAGCTCCTGAATTGGATATTAACAATCAGAAAATTATGAAACCATACATATAAAATTCCTAGGCAGCCAGATAGAGAGCCAGCTAAGATGGGAAGAGCAAATTGATCAGCTGGTAAAGAAACTTTCCTCAGTGTGCTTCACACAAAGAACCATTTCTCACTTTGTTGACAGAGCAATAATGCTGTTGTCATATTTTGCATATTTCCATTCTATACTCTCCTATCGTATAATCTTCTGAAAAAATGTTGCAGGAGTTGAAAAAGTCTTCAAATTTCAGAAACAAGCAGTGAGATTAATATATGGGGTCTCTAACAGGACATCCTGAAAGGATCCCTTCAAGTCTCACAGGATGTTTACTGTTACATGTCAATACATATGCCCACTGGTGATGTTTACAGCAAACAACAGGGAATTATTTCAGAAATACTGTGGCATCCACAATTACAACATAAGACAGGTGAAAAATTTCCACCAAGGCTCTGATACTCTTATGAAAGTACACAGTGGTCTTACTGAGCCAGGTAGTATAAAAGTAATCATTAAGCTCCCCATCTACATAAAAAAGGAAATTAGTAATATATAAAAATGATGAGGTATCTTGAACACATGGACCTCCTCCATGCCAACCGGCACAGATTCTGAAAAAATTGATTATGTGAAACCCAACATGCACTTTTCTCACATGACATACTGAAGCCTTTGGATCAAGGCAGTCAGGTACATATAGTGTTTCTTGATTTCTGAAAAGCATTTGACTCACCTACATTAATTTTCAAAAGTTCGATCATATGGGGAATCAAGTGAAGTTTGTGACTGGATTGACGACTTTTTGGTAGGGAGGACACAGTGTGTTATCTTGGATGGAAAGTCATTGTCAGATGTAGAAGTAACTTAGGGAAGTGTGTTGGGGGCCTTGCTGTTGATGTTGTATGTTAATAACCTTGCAGACAATATTAACATTAACAACAGCCTTTTTGCAGATGATGCAATTATCTATAATGGTGTACTATCTTAAGCAGCTGCATAAATATTCAGTAAGATCTTGATAAGATTTCAAAGTGGTGCAAAGATTAGCTACTTGCTTTAAATGATCAGAAATGTAAAACTGTGCACTGCACAAAATGAAAAAAAATCTGGAATCCCATGACTATAATTTTAATGAGTCACAGCTGGAATCAACCAACTCATGCAAATAACTGGTAGGTATATGAAAGGGAGTGGTCACATAAGCTCAGCTGTGGGTAAAGCAGGTGGTAAACTTCAGTTTATTGGTAGAATATTGGGGATGTGCAACTGGTCTACAAAGGAGATTGCTTACAAATCACATGTGTGATCCATTATGGAGTATTGCTGAAATGTGTAGGACACATATATCAAATAGGACTAATAGGGGATATTGAACATATACAGAGAAGGGTAGCATGAATTGTTAGAGGTTGTTTTGACTCATGGGAGAGTGTTACACTGATCTGAAGAAACTGAACTGCCAGACTCTTGAAGACAGATATGAACTATCCAGAGAAAGTCTATTAACACAGTTTCAAGAAAAGGCTTTAAATCATGACTCTAGAAATATGCTGCAACTCCCTACATACCACTTACATATGAATTGTAAGAGCAAGATTAGAATAATTACATTCAAACAGTCATTCTTCCCCTGCACCATATGTGAATGGAACAAGGAGAAACCCTAATATTACCATGAGCAAAAAGTGCCTGACTTGCTGTAGAATTATTATATAGATGCAATAGTTTTCTCTTTTTAGGTGACTGTAGTGGCATGGGGATTGGTAAAAAGAATCAGGCTCGTCAGTGGTTCTAGGATATGTAGTAGAGATAGAAATATAATGGAACAGGAGGGAAAAATTGCTGCCCTTTAGGCTGAGTTAGATCAGGCCAGGAAAGATCTGGACAGGTTAAAAAGGGAGAAGGCTACAGAGAGGTGAGAACTGGCAACAGGTAACACAAGGAACAGGCTTACAACTTCATCACACAGCTTTGCAGTGAATGTTAAAAGTAAGTTTGACCTGTTGCTTCACTTAGAAACTGATGAGCGTCAGGCAGAGATAGGTGTAGATAGGCCACAACAAACATTCAGTAGAAAGTTGAGTAAGAATGTAGGGAAGTCAGCAAAGAGAGAGAAAGTTTTGCTGTTAGATAGTTCTTATGACTGAGGTGTAGGCCAACTAATGAGTTACAATCAGAATAACAGGTCACCAATGTTTTAAAACCTATTGCAGGTGTGGGTCAGGTGACAGAGGATATAGGTTCACTCTGTAAAGACTTTACCAAGGAAGACACTATGGTTACTGTGGGTGGGCCAAGCAACAATACTGACAGAGATCTTAGGTACAGTATAGTATGACTTGATAATGATTGCATCAGCATCAAGACATACCATTGTGGAGTTTGTGTCCATTCTGGGACACCATGGCTAACCTCATTTGAACTCTTCTGTCAGGATAGTTAATTTGGAATTGGAAGGGTTGCATGGGTCACTTGTGGAGCCACAAATTGCTATACTTCCTGCTGATTCTCTCAGTAGGTGGATTATCCTAGGCATGGCCTGAGTTCTCAGCGGGACTCATCAGCAGAATCAGCATTCTATTGAAGATGGTGACCAGTTGGATTGCTGAAATATCGAATCGAGCTGATTTTAGGATCTGACAGCAAACCTGCATAGACTTTCAAGACTTATTACACCGGGAAAGCCTACAATGTCACACTGCAATAAATAGTAAATCAAGTATACCCTTCGGGTGGTGGTGTGGTCTTCAGTCCTGAGACTGGTTTGATGCAGCTCACCATGCTACTCTATCCTGTGCAAGCTTCTTCATCTGCCAGTACCTACTGCAACCTACATCTTTCTGAATCTGTTTAGTGTATTCATATCTTGGTCTCCCTCTATGATTTTTACCCTCCACGCTGCCCTTCAATACTAAATTGGTCATCCCTTGATGCCTCAGAACATGTCCTACCAACCGATCCCTTCTTCTAGTTAAGTTGTGCCACAAACTCCTCTTCTCCCCAATCCTATTCAATACCTCCTCATTAGTTATGTGATCTACCCATCTAATCTTCAGCATTCTTCTATAGCACCACATTTCGAATGCTTCTATTCTCTTCTTGTCCAAACTAGTTATCGTCCATGTTTCACTTCCATACATGGCTACGCTCCATACAAATACTTTCAGAAACGACTTCCTGACACTTAAATCTATACTCGATGTTAACAAATTTCTCTTCTTTTCTCCTCTCTACTTCAACCATCATCAGTTATTTTGCTCCCCAAATAGCAAAACTCCTTTACTGCTTTAAGTGTCTCATTTCCTAATCTAATACCCTCAGCATGACCTGACTTTTGTTGATGTTCATCTTATATTCTCCTTTCAAGACACTGTCCATTCCGTTCAACTGCTCTTCTAAGTCCTTTGTTGTCTCTGACAGAATTACAATGTCATCAGCGAACCTTAACGTTTTTATTTCTTCTCCATGGATTTTAATACCTACTCTGAATTTTTCTTTTGTTTCCTTCACTGCTTGCTCAATATACAGATTGAATAACATCGGGGAGAGGCTACAACCCTGTCTCACTCCCATCCCAACCACTGCTTACCTTTCATGCCCCTCGACTATTATAACTGCCATCTGGCTTCTGTACAAATTGTAAATAGCCTTTCGCTCCCTGTATTTTACCCCTGCCATCTTCAGAATTTGAAAGAGAGTATTCCAGTCAACATTGTCAAAAGCTTTCTCTAAGTCTACAAATGCTAGAAACATAGGTTTGCCTTTCCTTAATCTAGCTTGTAAGATAAGTCATAGGGTCAGTATTGCCTCACGTGTTCCAATATTTCCACGGAATCCAAACTGATCTTCCCCGAGGTTGGCTACTACCAGTATTTCCATTCGTCTGTAAAGAATTCACATTAGTATTTTGCATCCATGACTTATTAAACTGATAGTTCGGTAATTTTCACATCTGTCAACACCTGCTTTCTTTGGGATTGGAATTATTATATTCTTCTTGAAGTCTGAGGGTATTTCGCCTGTCTCATACATCTTGCTCACCAGATGGTAGAGTTTTGTCAGGACTGGCTCTCCCAAGGCTGTCAGTAGTTTTAATGGAATGTTGTCTACTCCCGGGGCCTTGTTTCGACTTAGGTCTTTCAGTGCTCTGTCAAACTCTTCATGCAGTATCGTATCTCCGATTTCATCTTCATCTACATCCTTTTCCATTTCCATAATATTGTCCTCTAGCACATCACCCTTGTATAGACCCTCTGAATACTCCTTCCACCTTTCTGCTTTCCCTTCTTTGCTTAGAACTGGGTTTCCATCTAAGCTCTTGATATTCATACAAGTGGTTCTCTTTTCTCCAAAGATCTCTTTAATTTTCCTGTAGGCAGTATCTATCTTACCCCTAGTGAGACAAGCCTCTACATCCTTACATTTGTCCTTATAAAGGACATATTCAGTTCAGAACTTGTAATAGGTTTCCTGCCAGTATGTACCTAAAATATGATGACACACAGGTAGAAAAAGTTAAATTCTTCGGGTTACAGCTTGATAATAAATTTAACAGAGAGGAGCATATCGCAGAACTGCTGAGGTGCCAGAACAAATCTCTATTTTCTATGCAAATGTTGGCATACCTAGGTGACATACATCTTAAAAAAACTAGCATATTTGCTTACTTTCGTTCCATAATGTCATATGGGATTATTTTCTGGTGTAACTAATCAAGCTATGCCAAAAATTCCCAAGCCCAAAAACATGCAATACAAATTATTTGTAGTGTGACGTCAAGAATGTTCTGCAGAGGAGTTTTCAAACCAACAGCTCAGTTCATGGAATCAATACTAGAAATAAGAATAACTTTCACAAAGATTAAAAGTCATCTACTTTGGTTCAGAAAGGTGTTCACTATTCAGCTATTGGTGGCCAACTCCTTCTACTCCACTAACGAATTTCTTAGCAGAATCAATTGATGCACATATGTTATTAATAATATCACATAATGTGAATATTGCATACAATCTGACTTCTGTACAAATTTTGTGCACCAATGCGATCATTGCGACTAAGTGCTGTAAAATGTTTTTTATTCTATTTGAGTATATGTGGCTACAACTGCCTAAGAATTATCATATGCACCTAAGTGTACTGAACATATAATATTCGGTGACATCTTTTATATCCTTCTATCATATTTTGCACACTATAAGACACTACAGACTACAAGATGCACTTTAACTTTTAATCAATTTTTTTTAAATAGCATTTTTACCAACTAAAAAAAAAAATCATACTTTATACAACTGAAGTGACCTTTAAAATCCATGAAAAATCAACATCCGAACTTTCTTCTTCTTCTTCTTCTTCCTCTTCCTCTTTGTTGTCCTCTTCATATATAAAATGGTCTTCACAGCCATTGAGGATGTTACTTATGCTGGACTTCTTGAAAGATTTAACAATAATATCTTCTTTCACTCTCGGCCACGAATGTTTTAGCCACTGACACACTTGTTTCATTGTAGGTTGTTTTAGAGCTCCCTTTGGCATAAATTCATGTTGGGTTTCATCCATCATCATTTGTTCCATTCTTCTCTCATATAAACTTTAAATGGCTTATTTATAGAGACACCAAGAACTTGCAATAGGGAAGTAAGTCCTTCCAGAATTACAGCAAACTCTACATTTCCTAGTATCAATTTCTCTTTCACAGAATTTTTCAGATCACTATTAAGCTGATCTAGCACAAGAGGAGAACTCTTATTCATTTAAACACCTTTCTTTCTGCCCCACACTCTGTTAATCCATAATTTCATACCAGCCTTGTCCATCCAATACTTATCATGTACATGAACAACAAAACTTGGCAATATTTCAAAAGGTTTTGGCATTGTTTTGCACTGGAAAAAGATGACCGGATTAAGTTTAGTACCTTCAGCACAACATGGAAGGACAACAGCGCAGTGCATTTTTTATGTCCACTTGTTTTTAAAGTTACAGTTTTAGCACTTTTCATGGCAACAGTTCTATTACTCAGCACATCAAATGTCAGAGGAGTTTTGTCCATATTCGCTTTTTGTCTTAGTTTCATAGTGGTTTTCTTTTGATGTTGAATAATAAAGTGATGAAAAGGTAATATTTTATCTTCGTATTCTTGTGGCATTTTCTGAGATATTTTGCTTTGCATGCTAAGTCCATACACTTCATAAACCTATAGCACCAACCAACCCACCCTTAAAGAAGCATTAGCTTATGAGCGTGTATTTCAATCATTTTTGTATTAATTCCAATGCCATTTTGACTGTGTCCCAATATCCATTCGAATGCATCATCTGCTAGTATTGGTCATTTTGCATTCAGTACTACTTTGCCAGCCCACCAATCACGAATGTTCTTCTTGTTCTTCTTCTTCTTCTTCTTCTCTCCATGGAGGGCCGAAATGCCACTCAGCTCATCTGTTTCCATGTCCTTTTGCATATGCTGTTACTTTCAATTTATAGCCCATGTCATATGAATACCTTTTATTTTTTCTATTACAAAACTAGCTGCTAACAATAACATCATACTGTTAGTGATAACACAAATTGCTATCAAGATCACGGGTACTATAAAAATGGTTCAAATGGCTCTGAGCACTATGCAACTTAACTTCTGAGGTCATCAGTTGCCTAGAACTACTTAAACCTAACTAACCTAAGGACATCACACACATCCATGCCCAAGGCAGGATTCGAACCTGCGACCGTAGCGGTTGCTCGGTTCCAGACTGTAGCGCCTAGAACCGCACAGCCACTCCGGCCAGCTACAGGTACTATAGACCGCAGTGACGCATCATAGGCTAGACAGTGTTCTGGGTTTGTGATGGCAGGATGGGAGGGAAACAGTGTTAGCAAGCATCTCATGTTCATCGCATCAGTGCTCTGCTGCTGCCGGTTGAATCCAATGTTGTCAGAAAGAGATAGGTTTCTTGTGGCATCAAATATATGGCCATTTTTAAGACTGGTGGGAATTTTAAGTCAAATACCAAACATTTTTATATTAACTTTGAGTATAAGATGCACCTGAATTCTGGAAGGAATTTTTTGAGAATAATAATAATAATAATAATAATTACAGGAGTCATACCACACAATATCCACCAGTACATCAACGCAATACAGCTACATCCAAACATATATATACAACTACAGAAATCTGTAATTATTGATACATGTTCAATTACCCGAAAGTTCCTAAACGCAATGTAACATATACCGCACAGTTAAAAGGAAGTCACGCTTGATCAAGGTCCACGTCACTTTCATTTCGAACCAGACCTAAGGTCTGAGAAAGGAAAGAAATAATAATAATAAAAAAAAACAGTGTGTCAGTCCGTAAAATATGGTAAATGTACATATGAGCAGTTTCATTTGCGATCTTTGGAAGGTACATTAGCATCTCTGTTCTTATTTTGTGAACATTTATTGGGTATTCTTGTTTTTTGATATGATCCACATCCCAGAGGATCTCTTTACTATGGATCAATTAAAATGAAAAGTACATCTAATTTGATCTTAAAATGGAGTGCAAATTATACAGAGTATATTCACCCAGTGTTTCATAGTAAGAGCACTTGGCAAACTCAGGAACCTTTAATCATAATTTCAAACTTTTTCTTACTTATATGTTTACTGTCAAATATTTAACACATTAACAGTATTATGAAAGGGATAGTTGCTACTCGCAATATAGCAGAGATGCTGAGTTGCAGACAGGCACAACAAAAAGACTGCCACAAAATAAGCTTTCACCCGACAAGGGCAGATTGCCACATACCATAAAGAGGACACATCAAGTTGCAGACAGGCACAATTAAAAGACACTTACATGAAGCATTCAGTCACAGCCTTCATTAGTAAAAGAGAGACAGACACACCATTCACACACACAAGCAAGCACAACTCACACACACACAACTGCCAACTCCAGCATCTCCGGCCCGAGATGCCAGAGTTGGCTGTCCTGTGTGTGTGAGGTGTGCTTGCTTGTGTGTGTGAATGGCAAGTGTGTATCTCTTTCACTGACGAAAGCTGTGGCCGAAAGGTACAATGTGCCTATCTGCAATTTGGTGTGTCCTCTTTAAGGTACCAATCTGTCCTATCCTACATTGTTGATATTCCTACCTCAATTTTCCATTGTTTGTAAAGTAATCAGACATTTGAAGCTGTTTTATACATGGGACTTTGATTCTTTAAATAATCAGTGGTTTATTGTCAAAAATAAAGTGCCATATTACCAATATAACAACACTACCATTTAATCTCATGACAATTTCAATTTATGAGTAAGATACACATGTTACTCTCTAGCAAGTGGTTTGATTAACACATCAACAGTTGACATCTTGGGTTGTCGGGTGTTCTGCCGGATATCAGCGTCGTACTTGCACGATATTTCGGTCACGTAGCTCGTGGCCTTAATCAGATGCGATCTGAGACAGTCTCAGGTCGCAGCTGATGAAGGTCACGAGCTACGTGACCAAAATATCGTGCAAGTACGACACTGATATCCGGCAGAACACCCGACAACCCAAGATGTCATTAGATCACCGGGAAAGCCTGAAGAGTTACACATCAACAGTTGTTTCCTTTGACTGAAAGTACTTAACAACAATCTTACTGGTACTTCTTTTCAAACAATGTCTATTAAAATGTGTTTAGTCCAGATTTGTTTAAATCTACACTGCACCAAAGAATTTTGTGACAGTCCAATAGAACTCTGGTTGTCATGAAAAATGACTATAGCATGTTGATACTTATTATTTAACAATTCTCCTGTCAGCCATCTCAAATACACTGTCTCTTTGGCTACAGAGTTTAAAGATGCATACTCAGATTCAAGTAGTTGATGTGGCAATATCCTGCAGTTTCTTGCTCTCCCATGAAACTATATTTTCCTAATCACAAAAGCACTCCCCTACTGCAACAACCAGTAGTTAAACCATATACAAAATTTGATTCAACAAAATCAATTACATGCAGACTTTAAAACTCCTTTTTGCCATAGTTCACAGTCCTGCTGAATAATGAAGGACTCCTTTTGCTGCCCTCCTATGTGCACTAGTAGACTTACAACTATAACGGCTTAAAACACTTTCAGCATAAGAAATGTCAACTCTTGTATAAGCACTGATATATAGCAAACTTTCCACACATTACTTATATGGCACTTGAACCTTATCACCCTGCACATCCCAAAGCTGTTGCCCAGCCTCTATTACTGTTCCTATGGCAGTGCAGTCAATACATTAATGTGTTTTAGCACATCCACAATATAACCCTCCTGACCAAGTTTTAAATTACCTTCCTCCCAGTTTCTAGTTGTACACATACCTAGACAGGACTTGGCTTCCACTTGATCTTTAACTTCAAAATGCTCAGATAATCCATTTTAATGAACACAAAATCTTCATCAGCATTCACAACATAAGCCAGGTCCAAAAGTACACTTTTACCTTTTCATTCTACTGTATAAATGATTGTTTTAAACCACAAGTGGCCTCAGATAGATTACCGGCTTTACCTTCATTATCTTTTGATGCAAAAACTCCTGGTCACTTCATGATAATGGTTTCCTCCAAGTCTCCACAGAGAGAAGCAGTTTTAATATCAAAATGATTAATCTTAAGGTCAAGATTTATGGGATTTATACCAAACGTTTGAGTAAATCGCTTAGCAACAAGGGAGTCTGGGCTCAGTAGTCGGAGGCAGTGGTCAAGTGTGTGGGAGTTGCATTTGCGTGAATGTGTATGTGTGTGTGTGTGTGTGTGTGTGTGTGTGTGTGTGTGTAGTCTAATTCAGAAAAAGGCTTTTTGGCCAAAAGGTTATTTGTTTAGCAGTCTTTTTGTTGTGCCTGTCTGTGACTACATTTCTCCGATATGGTGAGTAGCAATCTTTTGTTATCACAATTAAGTCATTGTTTCATCCTCGATTTTTCATCGTTTCATTTTGCATTAGCAACAAGACTCACACAACAGTGCGCTGCATCATCTGTATTACTCTTCAACTTACATACACACTTATTACTTATGATACCATTAGTATTTGGTGGGTCCACAAGTTCCCAAGCAGTATTGCTATGGAAACACACTACTTTCTCCTTCATGACTGTTATCCAGTCACTCCTTGACATGATGTCCTCCAAGTTCACAGGACCTTCTCCACAACTGGAAAAAATCATGTACCAAATAGGTGACATAATACAAATACTCCTGGATCAATGGTTTGACATTCTGACTGGCTGCTCATCTTCTGGAGCATCAGGATCCATTGGTAGCAACTCAATCTCCTGTGTCTACCACTGGGCATCTGGGATGTAGTCTAGGCTGTGTTTACTGCCTGCATTATCACTCTCAGCACTGCTGACTTCCATTACTTCCCCTGCCTCACCTCTTTCTGTATGCTGTTCTCGCACACAGAACATACAGGAATCGTCACTTACAGCTGGTAGTCTGGTACTGTCTGCCCTGGACTCATTCTCCAGAAAAACAACTCTCCTGCCATTCACAGTGATCTTGGATTTCAGTGGCTCAACTAATCTGTACCATTTAGTCATTTGTTTTTTCTTCATAACCCACAAAAACAAGGTCCTTAGCCTTGGCATCCCACTCTGCTTTATTTTGATCTGGTATACAAAGAAGGGCTCGACAACCTAACATTTTTAAAGGGTTCTAAGAAAATATTTTACCCTTCCATAACTTCTGTACAGTCTTACCATAAGCAACCCATGAAAAACACAGCTATTTGTATAAACAATTCTATGGCATGCCCCTGCCCAATACTGCTTTACTAAACCAGAATCAAATACCATCCACTATGCCAGTTCACAAATTGACCTGTCCAGCCTCACTAACCTGATGCCCAATCCCACTTTCTCTGAGAAATGAATCAAACTTAAAGTTCACAAAATCAGAGCTATTTTTTCCCCAAGTTTTAAACTCACACACAAAAAAGCTTCTTGGCAAATGCTCTAGCTCTTCACTGGTTATAAATTAACCATAATAAATGACTTGAAGAAATTTTATACCTCTTTTTGAAATTATATTTTATCTTAAGTTCCTCAGATAAATATATTTTACATTTGGCTGTGTGTCCCTACAATAGCTTTAATGAACACATTACATAGGCTCTTATTCTTACAGCCACAGAAGAGAAATTTTAATTATATTCTCATAGATTATTCAGGTCTGTCCTATAAGCAAATGAATGCTATAGTTATAACAGCTCCAATTCTGCTGCATTGTGAGCTTAACTCTGATGATGTCCCATCTTCACTGTTAAGTCTGCTTTGGTTTTGGCCTTTTTGATTGTAATTCTCATGATCAGTCACTACATGCATTTTTGCACTTCATAATTTAAACTGAAATATGGTAACAATATGACTGGCACATGAAATAACCCAACCTTACTGAACTGTTTGTATTCAAATATGACATAAATGTGAGGTTTTCAAAATATCTTTGACTACTTCATCTTTTTGTTTTGGCCATCTGGGCCCACACTAATTCATGTAAGCTTTTTTCTTCTGGGCCGCTTTCACTCTTCTGCCAATGATGATTTTGTGTAGCATCTAATTTTGTTCTGGAAACCTACGGCAACCTCAATGTAACTATGTCAAGCAGTACACCATTAACACTGTGTTTCAACATTTACAGATTTGCTTTTCGTAATCATCTGCATTATTTTATATTTTTCTAAATTTAAAGCAAGCTGCACTTCGTGACACCAAACAGAAATTCTAAGTGTCCTGTAGTCTCCTACAGTCACTCAACTGTTAATACCAGATGAAATAACACTCACTGGTACAGAGGTGGGTTCTTAGCTTCAGTCCTGGAGGGGACTGAGACGATACTAAAAACCCAAAATATTACATTACTTTATTACAACTTCAACAGGAGGAAACACTTAATTTCATAAAAAATTCCACATCCACAGGAATCTCATGAGTATTTATTACTGTCACTCAAAATTAATGTATCACTTAATACAGGACAAGATATTAGTCTCTTCTCACAGAGTACAATTGACACAAACTTTTATGCAGAGTTCTGTCTAATATAATTCTTGCACTGCTGGCTTAGTAGAGAGACAAAGCTGTCATCTTTCACGACGATTGTTGTCTGGGTTGAGCAGCATTCCATTCTGCCATAAGCAAACATGCTGATGCAGTGGCATATGGAAACTCTTCTGAACGTGATACCATCTCTCTTTTGTCATTCGTTCTGGCAGCAACTATGTTTCCTTGTGGCTCTGTTGCAATGTACCAACCTCGCCTTGGCATGTTGCTTTTTAGACAACACCACATCTCAACAACACTCTCCGTACACTACAGTGTCATCAGTAAACAGCTGTGGACTTCTGATCACCCTATCCATCAGATAGTTTACATATACAGAGAATAAGTTTGGTCTTATCACACATGCCTGGAGCACTACTGATCATACTTGTATCTCTGATGAAACCAGCCACCCACAGCAACGTAGCAGTCTCTATTACTTAAAAAGTCTTTGAGCCACTTGCATATCTGATAACCTAAACCTAATCCATATGCTTAGACCTTCATTAACAGTCTGCAGTGGGACACTATCTCACTCAAGCACCTTCTAAAAATCTAGGAATGTGGAATCTGCCTGTCATTCTTCGTCCATGGCTGACCGTATACAATGTGGTGATAAAAGTCATGGGATAGCAATATGCACATATACAGATGGCAGTAGTATTGCAAACACAAGGTATAAAAGGGCACCACAATGGTAGAGCTGTCATTTGTTTTCAGGTGATTCATGTGAAAAGGTTTCTGATGTGATTACAGCTGTACAGCAGTAATTAAAAGACTCTGAACTCAGAATGGTAGATGGCACTGGACACATGGGACATTCCTTTTTGGAAATCATTTGGGAACTCAATATTCTAAGATCCATTGTGTCATGAGTGTGCTGGGAATACAAAATTTCAGGTATTACCTCTCACAGTGGACAACACAGTGACTGACGGCTTTCACTTAACAACCAAGAGCAGGAGCATTTGCGTAGAGTTGTCAGTGCTAACAGACAAGCAACACTGCATGAAATAACAGCAGAAATCAATGTGGGCAGTATGATGAACATATTCATTAGGATGGTGTGGTGAAATTTGGCATTAATGGGCTATGGCAGCAGACAACTGTCATGAGTGCCTTTGCTTACAGCACGACACCACCTGCAGTGTCTCTCCTGTGCTTGTGACCATATGAGTTGGACCCTACATGATTGGAAAACTGTAGCCTGGTCAGATGATTGCTGATTTCAGTCGGTAAGTCCTGATGGTAGGGTTTAAGTGTGGTGAAGGCCCGACGAAGCCATGGACCCAAGTTGTCAATGAAGCATTGAGCAAGCTGGTGGTGGCTCCATAATGGTGTGGGCTGTGTTTACAAGGAATGGATTGGGTCCTCTGGCCCAACTGAACCCATCACTGATGGGAAATGGTTATGACTGGCTACTTGGAGACTATTTGCAATCTTTCATTCACTTCATGTACCCAAACAACAATGTCATGTATGTGGGCCACAAGTGTTCACACCTGGTCTGAGGAACGGTCTGTGCCCAGAATGATTTGGTCATCCAGATCACCCAACACAAACGATGGTACGCTTGTATCACCCTCCTACAAAATGATTTTTTAAATGCAGAATCTAAAACTTCGGATTTGACTTTATTGTCTTCTACTTTTACACCAGACTGGTCAATGAGTGATTGGACAGAAGTGTTCGACCCACATAGCAATTTTAGGTAGGACCTGAATTTTCTCGGATCTTGGCAAGATCTTTTGCTAAGGTTTGATGGTGGTAGCAGCTGTATGCTTTGCTCATTGATCTTTTTACAGACACATGAATTTCTGTTATGCTTTGCCAGTCCTCATTTGCATTTCTTTTCTTTTTTTTTAATTGATAGTTCAGCAGTCCCTGCTTCCTCAGTATTTTCAAATTTTACTATCAAACCATTGCTAGTCTTTCATAACTTTATTCTACTTACTTGGCACATATTTCTCCAGAGCTTGAGTTACAATTCTTTAAATTTTTTCCACAGTTCCTCTATGTCCATCATATTGGAACTAATGATGTCCATTGATTTTGTAAGTGGGATGCCAATAACTGCTTGTCTGCTTTTTCTAGCATAAATGTTCTCCTAGCCTTTTTGACAGATTTATTAACTTTAGTAACAATCATCGCTATGATGACATCATGATCACTAATTGCTGTCTCATACTGACACCCTCAATAAGTTCCGGCCTGTTTGTAGCTACAAGGTCTAAAATATTTTCATTTCATGTGGGTTGCCAAACTAGCTGCTCCAGACAGTTTCCAGAAAATGTATTCAAAAGTACTGCACAGGACTGACTGACTGTACAACACGTAATGAATCCATAGTTTCCCAGCCTATATTTGGTATGTTAAAGTTGCCTCCAACTAACACTGCATAATTGGAATACTTCTGGGCTTAACGCCATGGACTTGCCTTGAATGATTCTATAACTGTTTTGGTGGAATCAGGAAGCTGGTAAAAACATCAAATAACTCAGCTGAGTTCACCTATGCCAGTTTTTAGTGACAAGATAACTTTGCAGTCAGACTCAATTGTCATCCTCATAGACATAATAATTTTGACAATTGTAATGAACACCCCCTCCCCCGCTTCTCTTTACAGAGTATAACCTATCTTTTCAATATACGCTCAATGACTCATTAAATGTTTCAGAGCTTTCTACTTTAGATTTCATGCAGTTCATGGTTCTGTGCACAATTTGAATGTGACACCTTTCCTAGAGGACAGTAAATTCAAAATGCTTCAAAAATTTACTGTTAAAAGCTTGACACTCAAAGTGTCTGTACTGATTTTCTTCTCTGTATATAATCTGGTAGGCATTCATCAAAAGATCTCAAACTATTGCCTAGCTTTAAAAAATGATAAAAAAATAAATAAAACATGTGCAGTCCATAAGTCAAGTAGCTGCTGCTTCTGTGTAGTGCATCCATGACCTATCACAGGAAATCCTACAACTGAAACTGTTTGTAGAAGGAAGTGCTAGCTGATATGATCATTTTTTGAGTTATCACATGTAATATGATAGTTATATTCAAAGTAAACAATGTAAATCCAGTAAGACAAAACAATTTACGCAGACAACAGTACTTTCAAGTAGAACAAATGAAACTGCTTGTTATGAGAATGTGGTACACATGAAAACAAGAGATATAATGTGATCAGATTAATCTTGCTAAACTGAGAGTTTGTACTGTAGTGCTTCGAGAATTCTGGAGAAAATTCTAGAATCACTCGGCCTTGCAATGTTTCAAACACCCGATATTTTAGATATGAGTAGGAGAAACAAATCAGCCAACTGCACATAGTCAAAAAAGAACAGCAACAAGGAAAAAAATGGACACAGTGGCCGAACGGCTGCAGACAAGTACTTGCTGTACGGCCCACAGAGTTTTGTGTACGGGCAAAAAAGAACAAGAAAAGTTTATGTAGTATTCTGTGTTCTTTAATGTCTGTGATGATTGTAAAAAGACTAGCGGACAGTTGAAAGTAGTTTCCTAAGGACACTCATGTGTTGGACTCAAATGAGAATAGAGACTTTTAAATTTTTTTTCATGTCTTGGACTCTGAGAAGTCAAGACGCATGTTTACGATATTGTGAGAAGAAGAATGGTTATTAAACCAACTCTCTCATAAATGTTGTTGAGTGGGGCTTTGGAAGTTATATATTTAAGTGAACTTCAAGAAATGTATTGTATTTTGAGCTGATTACATTGTTAATCGGCGAGTACATTGATAGTAAAGTTTGTATATGTGATCATCACATTACGGAAAATAAGAAGATATTATTTTTTGCCACACATGGAGAATGTTAGAACATGGCGACCTAAGTGACAGGACCCAAAGAAAATGGGAATTTTACGACAGAAACAGGAAGAAGATAATATGAGTTGCCATAGCAACCGGTCATAATAAGATAAGAGAACTGTTTCCAATAGTTGTATTGAGTCCAATAAACCAGTGGAAGAAAGTTGCAAGTGCAATGCAGTAAAAGACTTGAGAAAGTAATAGTGAAGAAAACTGGAGAGAAGACCTCAATTTTTCGACTAAGAAGATCAGGTGTGGAGTGTAAGCAGTCCTCACACACATACATCATGCCGACACCGACACAGTAACAAGCCACCGGCGCCAACTACACCAGTTGCTGCTCACCGGTTCTGACTCTGTGTCCGCTCACCACCGACGATGCTGAAACCAACATTCAATGCCGCTGGCGCCAATGCTGTCCACTAGCGCTGATTACATATTCACTGACATATGCAGCAAGAATTCTACGGCAGGTGAGTGTGAAAAAAAACTTTATTGCTCTAGTTAGAAGTGTTACAAAATACTGTGGTGTGAACTTTTACTGTGTAATTGGTATAATTGAAATTAGTCTTAGATACTGATAAGAGCTAAAGTCTATACAAGCATGGACAGTATACAACCATTGGAGAGACACCAGAACCAGCCATGGCTATGAGAATTGCTAAAGAAGGGCCTGACTTGTCTGAATTAGTTAATTTAATTAAAGCCCAGAGTGAAGCTCTAACTAGATTAGATGCTAAGTTAGAAGCACAGAGTGTAAATTCAACTGCTCAAATTGCTTCTTTAAGAGAAAAGTTAGAAGCACAATGTGTAACTTCAACTGCTTAAATTGCCTCTTTGAGGAATAAAATAAGTACTACTTTAAGTGAAAAGCTAGAAGCACAGGGTGAAGTTTTAGATCTTAAGTTTGATGTATTAAATGATAAAGTGGAGAATTTGTGATTAGATTTAAGAATGAATTAAGTAATTCCTTAACTATCCAGATGAATCAAATGTTTACTGAACTGAGCCAAAAGCAGGATGACCAATTTCAAAAGTTGGCCCAGAAATTAGAATTGGACATTGAAGACGAGTGTAATAATGTAGAATCTGAATTTAGTGGAAAATTAAAATTTTGTGAAAATGTATGTAATGTTATACTTAATTCCATAAGACAAAAATGGCTCTGAGCACTATGGGACTTAACTTCTAAGGTCATCAGTCCCCTAGAACTTAGAACTACTTAAACCTAACTAACCTAAGGACATCACACACATCCATGCCCGAGGCAGGATTCGAACCTGCGACCGTAGCAGTCGCGCGGTTCCAGACTGTAGCGCCTTTAACCGCTTGGCCACTCCGGCCGGCAATTCCATACGACAAGAAATGAATATTTTGAAAGAGAACACAGATTGACCTAAGGATGTAATATCGATTATTCAACTGAAAATTCCAGGTGTTAGTATATGAGCTGTTACTACACGAGCTGTCAGTTCACGAGTAAATAATGTAGAATGGAATGTCAGGGAAAAATTTGCCGACTTTGACACGATAAATGTAAGTAGTATGGTGGAACCTTTTGAGATAATTATAGATCGAGAAATTACCGAGGGTATAATCTCTGGAAACGTTTCACTGTTGCTTTTTCCAAACATAATAATAATAGCAATGTTAGAGATGACTCATGGAAAGAATTCAAACTTGTCCAGGACAGATTAGAAAACAGAATAACTTTACCTGATGTGTTATGTAGTAAAGTGGTGATTGTTTTGTTGTGGGTAGACTTTCACACAAAATTTAACAAAAAGTACCAGTTCGCATTTTCTCAAGTGAGGTTAATATCAGATCCAAGGGATTGGGGCGGAGTCACATCTGTCTCCCAGGGATGTTAATGTTCTGTGTTACTGGGCGGAGTGACAGCCATCAGATCCATAGTTGTTTTCGGTGTTCTTTCTGTACTATTTTTTCCTGCACTGAATTTCCTTCAAATCTTAAACTATTCTGTAATCTATTCTTGAATTCTTAAATTATTCTACAATTTTAGTACGTAGGAAACCAGATATGACTACAAGATTAGAACCAATTTAAGAGAATCACAGGTGGATAGTGATCTCTAGACATGAAATAAAACGAATAAAATATTATTTGAGTGAAAAGTATATCATCATGGTCCTATCCAAACAAAGTGATATCTAGATGTCAGAAACTGAATAGAGTACTTTATGTGTGTATGAAATATAGTGTAAAGTGAATGACTAAGCAACTATATTGTCATAATGTATATTTTTATAGAATAGTTGGTACCTTTTGTGAGATGTAATGTAAAGGGGACGGTTTGTATCACTTATGGAAGAGGTGGGTAGTGTAAGTACAAGCATGACTAACACTAAGCACACACCCCAGCTCTCAGACAACCCTCGCACACAAGTGTAACTGATTCCTCTCCATTTGCTGTTCAGTAGGTGTTGCTAAGATTTTTCTTCAGGGGCTTGAAACGTGAAGGTGAGAATATCCGTTCTGCAGGAGACATTTAACACCATACCTCCTCCAGCTTCTCACTCCCGTACTGGCGAAGTAGGGATCCTGGGGAAGGGGATTGGGAAGGGTTTTCTGTCTTTGGGGCTATCTTCTTTCACTTCTTCAATCTTACCAACTGTCTCTACTTTTTCCTTTCTTACATCTCTATTGAGTACCTATCTATCTTTCTCTCCATTCATATGCATATACTTCTATCACTTAAGTCTTTCTCAATTTCTTTGGTTCATTATAACCTTCAACTTATTTCACATAAGTCAGCCAAAGAATCAGGATACACAAACACATTTAAGCATACACACAACATAACACAAAGATGCAAACAGGGAAAGTACAGAATGAAATGTTATTAGAACCGTCAAGTGTTGTAGGGGGAGAGTATGTGCACATGGAAAAATATGCACACATTGTTGATTGCAGTGACGGTTCTACATCACATATACACAAGTACTGAAAAATATTTAGATGTATAAGAACTAAAGCTAGGATAATTCTAAATCCAGTATGCATCACGAGGATATGTGAGTAAGGAAAGGGGACATAAGCTAGAGGAGAAATTATTAAGGAGGGTCAGTCTATTAAATATTCTGACGACGTGTAAAATAGTGGGACTCTTAGGACCCAAGTAAGCATAAGAATACTGAATAACGGATGTAGGCATGATGTATGCTGGAAGTCTAGAAGTTGTTGCGTAAAGCAGGACTGTAGGATATGAAGTGAGGTATTAAAGAGTGAGTATGAAGTGTGAAATAGATTTTAATTTTACCAGATAATATTTAATTATGGTGTACATAAAGATGTATATTGGGGCAATGAACTCTGAAGCCTACTCAGGAAGGAGAAGGAGGGCACACACAGCACTTATTAGTTGAAAAGGGCAGATAGGCAGACCCAAGAGAGGCTGACTTATACAGTATGGAGAGGGGCACCAAGAAGTGGATTGACCTGTAACATAGATTAGGAAGCTAAAAGTTAAAAGTGGTGTACATACCAAAACGGAAGGAGGAAGAGCATTCATAGAGTGAACCCATAGGTAAGGTATAGGTACTGTGCCTAAAAGGGAAAGGGCAGTATCATGACAAACTGGTAAGTTTGAATTCTCCATTTTACTAGCAGTGTCAGGTTGTGTGTTTAAGAGAGTCTGAGAGAACACATTTATTTGCCCAGAGTTCCTCCAGACTACGAGAAACTTTAGATAATGATATGGATAAGTACTAAAGAAAGAAAAAGAAAAACAGTACAGAATGGTAGTGTAAAGAGCAACCATTAAAGGTCAGTGACACCTGAAGTTTATGATTGGAAATGGAGACAGAGTCCTAACGAATTCTAAATATTAGGAAAACTTATCAGAGTACCCTTAAATATTTGAGTTTGATGTCAACTTAGTGTAAGAGTAGAATGAAGGAAAAGTTAGTTAAAGTTTACTATAAATAAGAACAAAGAGCAGTGTTGCAGTGTATACTGTTAGAATTGTATGTGATATAAGTTAACCTAATGATTTTATAAAATATCGCGTGTTCAATTTAAGGGGGGGAATATGCAGTGCTTCGAGAATTTTGGAGTAAATTCTAGAATCACTCGGACTTCCCACTGTTTTGAACACCCAATATTTTAGATGTGAGTAGGAGAAATGAATCAGCCAACTGCACATAGTTTATTTGTATGTGCAGGTCAAAAAAGAACAGCCATGAGGAAAAAGATGGACACGGTGACTGAACGGCTGCAGACAAGTACTTGCTGCACGGTCCACAGAGTTTTGTGTATGTGCAAAGAAGAACAAGGAAAGTTTATGTAGTATTCTGTGTTCTTTAATGTCTGTGATGATTGTAAAAAGACTAGCGGACAGTTGAAAGTAGTTTCCTAAGGACACTCATGTGTTGGACTCGAATGAGAATAGAGACTTTTAAATTTTTTCATGTCTCGGTTATGATCAAAGTGAGACACATGTAAGCTATTTTGAAGAAGTATAAATGATTCTAATGTTTGAAGAATGAGTTAGCTTGCTGAAGCTATTGTTTATGAAGGTTGAAAATATATTTTGATTGAATTGAAAAGTATTCCATGAGTACACAAATTATTTCAAGAAAAGAAAAGTAGTTAGTAAATTCCCTTAACCAGCAACATATCTTCAGGGAAGAAGCTGTTGGGAGATCAATGTACCAGATTAACCAGAGAAGAGGATCTGCTACACATTCGGGCAAGTTAACTGAATTGTGAGATGTGTGAGTCTTGCACCCCAGCACCAAGCTGTCTCTTGATGTCATCCGGAGAACATTAGAGTACTTCCTTCTGCTGATGCCTTTAATTTTCCAGCCCATAACACAGGTCAAGGAATATGCAGTTGAGACCATCACAGAATTGGTGGAGCCTCTGGTTGAGACCATTCTCTCACCTCCAAACCAACGAACAATTAATTCTGGGTATGATACTGCAAATTATAAGCTCTGTTTGCACCCTGTAAGTGAGCCCAACAGTTTTCACCATTTTCGCCAGTCACCTGTAAGAACAGAATGGCCTCAGAGCACATGTGACAGGCATCATCATAGTGTACATTGGACTCCTTTCCAATCCTGGATGCTAACTTATTAAATGGCTCCAAAACATGCCTAAAATTGGATCTCCTGATAACTAACAGATCTCTGCTCTGTGTGCCTGCTCTGAGGTCGCTAAAGGAGTGGCCACTTGTTCAGTCACAGTGTGAATGTACCAGACCAGACAGCCAATGTCCACATTCAATGTCTGCCTCAAGTGACATGAATGGGTTACAACCTGCCACTCACCCAGTGGTGAGTGTGGTTCTCTCATGACGCGTACGCTGGAAGTTGCCTACACAGCAAAGCTCACTGACAAAACAAGCGACTGTTTAAGTGTCCCAGTCGACTTGTCAGTTTTCCTGCCACAGCTAAACAACAAGGCAACAGCTTGCAGATGGATTTGCTTGCAGATGGATGACTGTGGCCAAAAGCACCACAGCTGTTTGTAAATTGTGGTCAGATCCTACTTCATCTGCACACACCAGGAATGCTCCCTACCTAACCTGTTACTAAAATTTGAATAAAAACAGTAGGTACACAAAAATAAATACATAAAACTGAACTTTGTCTTTTAGAAATGATTTGTACTACCAAACTCATTAAAAACACAAAATCACTCTACTACAATGACAATGAAGCTGACACTAAAACTATTTCACTGCAGGCCAGCAGACTTCACTCATGTTTCTGCCAGCATGGCTTTGCAACTAGTATCTTCTATGTTTCCAAGACTATTACTAATTAAATATATTTCACAGAGCTGCTTGTTGCAGTACTATGAGGGCCTTTTTTTGCCCTTTTTTTACCTCTGGTATGCTATAAATAAAAGACAAGTTCATAGAAAACAAGTATTTTATTACAAAAAGTTTTGTACACTTATGGTTACTTTTCAGCATTATCACCGAAAAGATTGAGACATTAGACATCTTCGGTTCAAAGAAAAGGCGAAAGTCACTAGGTGCGAGGTCAGGGTGTATGGGGGATGACTGAAAATGTCCCATTGAAATTGTTTCAGGAGCCGTTGGGTTGTGCCAGCAGTGTGTGGATGGCATTGTCGTGGATCAACACAATTCCTGAAGTCAAATGCAAATTTGGTCATTCAAAACAAACAAAGAGGAATGCTGATTGAAGACATGGCTAGGACAGCAGCACTTTCAAACCAATGAAGATCTCCAAAACAACATCAATGCTCATTTGCAATCACTGGCTGCAACATTTTTTGAAGAGGATATTGCAAAGCTCGTCCACAGGTACGATAAATGTCTCAATCTTTTTGGTGATTATGTTAAAAAATAACCATGAGTGTACAAAACTTTTGGTAACAAAATAATTGTTTTCTATGAACTTGTCTTTTATTTATAGCCTATTGGAGGTTGCAAAAAGGACCCTCATATTTAGGTCTATAGCATGGGACGTGATTGTACTCTTTTCATGTATAGCAATTTATCAAAACAAAAGTAATTGACATATGTCCATCTACAATGTCTGAACATGTACTGCTGAAGGAATAAAGATGAAGTAAACTTATATATTAAAATAAAATACCAAGCGGGATACTGTTTTCCATTTCTCAGCATTATGTCCTACCTTGAAATAATATATGCTGCAGGCCCCACAATAAAGAAAAAGTAATGACATTTGGAGGAAATAGAAGGTAAAGATAAAGCTAAATGGAGAAATATTAGAACATGTGCAAAGGTTTAAATACAAAGGAAACAGTGTAATGTAGCAGAATTGGACAGTACATAATGCACAGATTGATGCCAACTGTTCAGTAATTGGGAAACTCATATAACTTTCTGAATATGTGAAGCATATTCACTTTTGTCCACTTTTAACAATTTTTGAAAATGTTATTCCAATTAAAAAAAACAGATTGGGATGTAAAATTACAGCAAAAATGTGCTACGAACAAATGCTTCCACACAATATTGAAATAATTAAGATTTTTATATGAAGCAATATTTGGACAAATAAAATGATATATTTATGTGAGTTAGAGAATGTATTTCTGTTAAATTATATTCCACACAAAATTTCATGCAAAAACAAATCTGGAATAATTAATCAGCTATTCAGAATTGTAAAGCCTTATCTGTAATTTATGAAATGTATTCACTCAAATAATGATGTATATAACTTTGCCATTCATAATTGAAAAAGAAGCATGGTGGTAGCCATGCACATCTCAGTGTTGCAGCAGATTTTGTGATGTCAAGACTATGTTGTTCTTAGTTTCGCATAAATTGCTTCATAGTTAGCATATCATAAATTGCCTAAAATTGCAAAGAACTGGACCACAGACAATATCTTTAATGGAAGAGCAATAAAATTAAAAGTTATGCCACCATTTATTTCAGTGACAGATACCAAGGTAAGTATTGGACTGCTTCATTCTGTTTCAGCATAATGACAAGCCCGGCATAAAGATGAAGAACACAAGAGCAGAGAAGGCTGTGAGATGATGTCAGCCAATAGTATGCTGACTAGGACCGCACCATGACAAGAGCGGCCTCTATCAAAAGAGAAAATAAGCACCGCTCCTGCCAGCCTCGGTCAGACACTAGTAGACCTGGACTAGAAGAGAGCACTATAAGAGCCGTGAATTGTGATTCATATTACTTGCATGGACATTGTATAAAGCAAAAGACATTGATTATTCACCTGTCACCAATTGCTTGTGACGTGACTTGTAAAGCAAAGTTAAGTATTGTCAATTCAATTACTGTAATAAATTTCATTAATGTGATTTGCTTGTATGTTGTCTAGCTATCCAAGAAAACAGCTTCCTAGGCACCATATAAGAGACGATTGGGCAGGGCACCAATTGACGATGAGTTATACAATGAACCCAGTGCCTGGCGGCCATGGAATTTTGTTTTGTGTTTGCTAAAAATTTAATCTTTTCTTGTCTGTACTTTACAGGTGTGTTTACGTTCTTTAACAGACTCTTTTCGTTTTTGCTACAAACTGTTTTCAGGTGGATGTTGCAGAAATTGTCTTTGTTTTTGTACTTATTTTCCATGCTTGCCTTGTTGGTCTCTTGTATTTGTCACTTCCAAAATGCCCACCCCCTGCTCAGGCGCCACAGCTGTAAGCGTTAGATGCAACACAGCTAATGCAGATGTTTCAGTTCTAGGCGCAGGGTGGAGACCCCGCTAAACACAGTACAGCCCTTACTAGCCATTGCTGCACCACCTACAACAACACCTACTGCTATACCGCCTTCTTGACAGTTTCATGAACAAGAAGAGGAATGGCTCGAGTGGTTGCACCAGTTCAAGGCACACATACTAGCTCACAAGGTACCAGGTACTGTGAAACTTCTATATGTATTATCAACGGTATGAAGTGCAGTGCTCCATTTAACTAAGAAGTTATTTTCTAATGGCACTCTGGGTGAACTTACTAATGAACAGGTGGTACAGTTGCTAAATAACTATTATGACCAACAAGTGAATGTGTAACAGCTAGGTATCAACTTTTTTATTGTAAAAAATGGACAGAACAAACTTATCATGAGTGGGTAACAGATTTGCAGGGTATGATGAGGAAATGCAAATTCAAATGTTCTTGCGTTGCTTTATATTCAGATGTTATGTTTTGTGATGTGATCGTGTACAATGTACCTGATGTCGAACTCAGAGAACAGATTTTGAAACAGTCCGATCCATCATTTCAGCAGGTAGTGCAAATCCTACAACAGCACGATTCAGGTGCCCTGTCAGCTGATAAATTTGAGGGGCCAGCTATTTGCTGGGTTGCATCCCTTGTTTGTGATTGGCCCATTCAGTGGCAGCTTGTGCCAGCCATACCAAGTAAACAACACTCCATGCCGCATAAGCAGTTCACTAAACAGGCGGCTACACAAACAAACAGAATTAAGTCTTACCCTCGGTGTCATTCATGGCACAAACACCAAGACTGCCCCTCCTGACAAGCTCAGTGTTATGCTCGTGGTAGAAAAGGACATGTACAATCCGTATGTTTGAAATGGAACAACCATAAGAATTTGGTCCATTCGCAAAAATCTAGTCACAAGGTCCATGTCATTAATGCAGTATATTCAAAGTCTGCAACAGGCATTTGCAAACCTAGCAAGCACTCAGTTTCTCCAGAGATATGCCAGTCAAACAAATTTTTTGTTCATTTACTTCTTTGTGGGAAACCTGTGAAATTTCAGTTGGACATGGGTGCCTCTTTCACATTGCTAAATCATCACACATATGAACTATTAGGCTCCCCACACCTGTCTAAAACTAGCACGCAACTGACGGCTTACAATGGACAAGATATTCCTATTCTCGGAAAATGTACTTTGCCTGCCATGTATCAGTCGCATATGTGAACAGTGACTTTTAGGGTGCTGGAGTCACATGAGTGTGAGAACATATTTGGTCTTGATTCTTTTGATTTGTTTGACTTTTAACATTCAGGACAATGTGTTGTCAGTGTCTGCATTCCAGACAAAAAACAGTGTAGCTAGCTTGCTAAAAGAATTCCCGGAACTCTTTTCTGGAGGTTTAGGCAAGGCTAACAATTTTGTTGCACACACTACTCTGAAAGACAAAGCTCAACCAAAATGTTGCCAGGCCAGAAACTGTTCCCGTTGCATTATGGGGCAAAGTTGCGGCTGAACTTCAAGAATTGCAAGATAGTGAAGTTACTGCACCCATATCAGCTAGTCAATGGGCAAGTCCACTGGTTTTGGTCCCCAAAGCTTCAGGTCGCATTCGCCTCTGTGTTGACTCCAAGTCTATAGTCAACCCACAAACTGTGATTGATACTTATCCATTGTCACACCCAGAGGACCTCATGGACAAATTAGGTGCTGGACGCTACTTTTCAAAAGTTGATTTGCACAATGCATATCTTCAAATACTGCTTGATGAAGAATCTCAAAAAGTGTGTGTAGTGAGTACTCATTTGGGTTTGTTTTAAATATTTGCATTTGCCTTTTGGCAATGCTTCCGCACCCGTCATTTTCCAATATTATTTGGAACAGCCGAATGCACAAGTGCGAAACTGTTCAAACTATTTGGACAATACTGTCATAGCAGGTCGTACACCTGAAGAACATATTGCAAATTTGTGTGCTTTGTTTTGTTTGTTGTCTGATGCAGGACTAAAGCGTAGACTGGACAAGCGTGATTTTTTAAAACCTGAGTTGCAGTAGCTTGGTCATGTCATAAACATTCAACGTGTACATCCTCTTCAGTCACATTTGTTAGCCATATGAGATCTGACAGTTCCTCGCAATGTCACAAAATTGCATTCAGCTTTAGGGTAAATGAACTACTATATTCAGTCCATACCAAATGCTGTGCAAATCATGGCTCCATCACATTGCAGACTGTGCCCTTTGCTTGGACAGATGAGTGCCAAGTAGCTTTTCACAAACTTAAAGATGCATTGCTCAGTGATCAATGCTTAGTTCACTTTGATCCTGACAAACAAGTTGTACTGCAAGTTGACACTTCCTCTTACTGAATCGGTGCAGTGCTTTCACACAGAATTGGTAATAAAGACAGGCCTATTACTTTGGCATCAAAAGTGTTGTCCAAAGCTCAGTGTAACTATTGACAAACTGAGAAAGAGGCTTTGGCTACTGAGAATGGTGTCACCAAATTCCACCACTACTTTTATGGCAGAAAATTCTACTTAGTAACAGATCACAAGCCTTTGCAATCCTTGTTTCATCCAAGAAAACTGGTTCCCTTATGACTGCCCAAAAGTTGCAAAGATGGGCTTTGTTGTTGTCTAAATACCAGTATGAGATTGTGCATCGTCTGACAGCTCAACATGGTAAGTGGACGCACTCTCACGTCTTCTGATTGGCCCTGATACTGGCTTTGACGCTTCTGCTGCATCTTGGTGTCACATCAATCCTCAGGATTCTGAACTGCTTCAATCTTTTCTTCCGAACTATAAGAAAATTGCACAAGCCACAGAAGCTGATTCAGATTTGAACATTTTGCTAACATACATTCACACATCTTGGCTTCATTCCTTGTATAGTATAAAGAACTCTGTAATGTGCTGATACTCTGCCCATTGGCATAGCTTCGCTGTACAGAAAGATGCGATTCTTGTTCAAAATGACAGTGGAGAGTCACGTGTGTTGATCCCTAAAGCTTTGAAAACAGAAGTGTTGCAGTTACTTCACCACGGGCACTGGGGGATTGTTCGTATGAAACAGTTAGTGTGTCGACACTGTACTTGGCAGGGTAGGGACACCCAAATAGAACAGAACACAGTGTCATACATGTGTGGAAAATCAGTCTGCTCCACCACAAAAATTCTCTGCTTGGCCTAAGTTGCAATCACCATGACAAAATGTGCACATAGACTTGGCGGGAGCGTTTTGGAACTCTAGTTGGTTGATTATGGTTGATTTGTATAGCAAGTTTCCTTTTGCTGTGAAAATGAACTCGGCAACATCACATAGCACAATTCAGGTGCTGTACTCTATTTTTTGCTTTGAAGGTTTATCTGAAGTCATAGTGTCAGACAATGTCCCTCAGTTCGGTCAAATGAATTTGAAATATTCTGTGAACACAATGGCATACAGCATATAACAAGTTCACTGTTCCACCCATAGTCAAATGGTGAAGGGGAATGTTTTGTCAGAACCTTCAAGCAGCGGGTGGTCAAACTTTGCTCCGCACACACCAGGGATCAAGTATTGTAACTGTTTCTCTCCTCCTATCATTCGCACCCACAAGATGGACCATTGCTGGCGGATTTACTTCACAGCCGCCGCGATTGGACACTTCTCCACATACTCCATACTCCTCAGCATCCGACACCGAAGGAAGGCCGCAAGTATTGTTTCATGCCACATGCTATTGTCTTTTACAGGGCTTTTAGCAGCAGCAGATGGTGGGTGCGAGATGAGATCGTCCAATTTGGCACTTGCATGTATCTTATTTCAGGTCCAGATGGCTTGCAGCACTGACATCAAAATCAACTTCACCTCAGTCATGTGCATGATGATCTTTCAGTGTCTCTTCCCCCAGATTCATGGATCCCGATGACAGCGCAGTCACAGCAGCCACCAGAGGGTGTCATCACGACACCGAGAGACAATTCTGAGACGGAGCCTTCGCCTCCTCCACCTCCTCTCGTCCTACCGATGGAGTTGGACCCGCCCACACTGCAGCAGTCGCTGCCTTCCTCAGCTGGCTCATGGCATCAGGAGGTGCACGCGTACTCTTCTGGTCATTTCTTGAGAGATGATTCTGCCAGAGTGAAGGCCGAATGATGGGGTATGACCAGAAGCTTGATGTCCCCTGCAGCCACAGCTTCTGGTCCAGCAATGCGTTCACACTCCTGCCTCTCCCAATGAAAGTCTGTCTGTCACTTTGGAGGGGGGGGGGGGGGCAATGTTCGGGTTAATGACAGGCACCAGCATGAAGATGAAGAACACAAGAGCAGAGAAGGTTGTGAGATGACGTCAGCCAGTAGTACACTGACTAGCATGGCACCACAACAGGAGCGGCCTTTATCCGAAGAGAATACAAGCACCAATCCTGCCAGCCTCAGCCAGACACTAGTAGACCCAGACTAGAAGAGAGCACCACAAGGGCCACAACTTGTGATTCATATCCATTACTTGCATGGACATTGTATATAGCGAAAGATATTGATTATTTGCATGTCCCCAATTGCTTGTAACATGACTTGTAAATCAAAGTTAAGTATTGTCAATTCAATTACTGTCATGAACTTCATTAATATGATTTGCCTGTATGTTGTCTAGCTACCCACGAAAACAGCTTCCTAGGCACCCTACAAGAGACGAGTGGGCAGGAACCATGCATTCAACCCGGGAACATTTCAACAGGATAGAAAGTGAATGGAGGGGCAGCACAGAAATTAACATCAGCATAACAATGACAAAAGGAGAGTTTTCTGCAGCAATGTGCACAAAAATTTGAGAGAAAATCTAATAAAATGTTTCGTATAGAATGTACTCCTGTGTGGCATTTAAAAGTGGATGACAAGGAAGAAAGATAGAGCAAGAGTGGAGACTTTTGAGATGTGGACTTGGCAAAGTTTGGAAAGAATACTTTTATAGATAGAGAGAAAAATGAAGAGGCACTTAAAAGAACAAAATACAATTACTGAATGTAATAAACAGCAGGAAAAGAAAATGGATTGGACTTACATTAAGAAAGAACAGCTTTTAAAAACAGTCTTGGAGGGGAATGAGGGGAGGGAAGAGGAGGCAAGAGAGAAAGAAATTTCAGATCCTATTACATATAGTAACATTAAAAAAGGAAGCTATGGATCGCGGGAAATGTAGACATAAAGGACTTGCTTGTGTAGCAGAAAAATAATGTTCAATGGAATTAATGTAGTGCAACATATACACAAAAATATGCATTATGAACTCTAAAAGTCATTATTTACTTTTTTAAAAAGAAATGTAACAAATAAGAGGGTAAAAACTTATAAAAAAATATTCCCAACAGAGAATAACTACCACGTTCTAAAGTAAAATTGGCCCATTCACCAATTATAGCATCATCTCTGGTATAGGATAATTTTTTTCCTGTTGATTCACATTTGTTTACATTAGTCACCAATGTGCATGAGAAATATACTAAATGATTACCTTTTGATGATTCTTTGAGCTCTTACTCTCTCAGCAAAATCTTTTGCTACTTTTATTATGGGTCCTGGAATACCAGCCATGTGGGCAACATTTAAGCCATAGCTGCTGCTTGCTTCTCCTTTCATAACAGTGTACAGGAATATTAACTTTCCTTCAGCTTCTTCATCTTCAAAGATAAAAAATAACATTTTATAATTAGGAAAACTTGAACAATAATAGTAAAACAGTTTAAAAATCAACTATCTGTAAAAAGTTATCTCTGTTCAAAAAAATAAAGCTAAATTCATTTCCACTGCTGTCTCAGCTTGGCAAGCTATTTGAGTGGGTGTGAGCAGTCACGGAACATAGCAGGAGGCAAAATGCTATGCATGGTGTTGAAAACTGTCTCATCACTGACATTTTACTTTTCCCTCAATCCCCTCAATTGCAATACACTGCTCTTCAAGCACCAGGGCCTCCACTTCTGTTGTGTTGCCCAGTTCTTCAGAAGGAGATGGTCTGCCACTTTATTCTTCATCATTCATATATTTCTGGACCACACTGGAAGCATTTAAGGGGGGGGGGGGATGGGGGGGGGGATAGGACGTCAAACGGGCCAACTTGGAGCAGGAGAGGCACCTCAGGACATTTTAATTTCCAGTTTCTATATTTTTACAAATAAATTCATAAAACTTTGTCAGCATCACCAGGAAGGATTCAGGATTCACACCCATTGCAGTGGAAGTTCGAAAACATAGCAAAATAAATTATTTTAAGTGTGAAATGTCATCATTTTTTCACTTACTAACGGCTGCATTTGTTGCTATAGGTACACTTTTCTTCATAAGTTAGAGAGATTCTTTGATGAATTCTGCACAGCATACATACCATACTCACAGGTGCATGAAACTCTAGAATTTATTTAATTTATGAAAAAACGAATGAACTGTTATATTTTAAACTTCATGTTTACAAAAAACACAAATTTTATAGTTAATTACCTCAATTTTTACTACAGTTATCAATATATTTGGAAAAGTCTAGAGTATCATACACCTTTAAATATGGTTTGTATGCTGTGCAAAATTCATCGAAGAATCTCTCTTACTTTGTGTTTGTTTGTGTGTCTATCGACCTGCCAGCACTTTTGTTTGGTAAGTCACATCATCATTATATATATATATATATATATATATATATATATATATATATATATCCCTGTCCTTTTTTCCCCCAAGGTAAGTCTTTCCGCTCCCGGGATTGGAATGACTCCTTACCCTCTCCCTTAAAACCCACATCCTTTCGTCTTTCCCTCTCCTTCCCCTCTTTCCTGATGAGGCAACAGTTTGTTGCGAAAGCTTGAATTTTGTGTGTGTGTTTGTGTTTGTTTGTGTGTCTGTCGACCTGCCAGCACTTTCATTTGGTAAGTCACATCATCTTATATAAAAAACAAAGATGATGTGACTTACCGAACGAAAGGGCTGGCAGGTCGATAGACACACAAACAAACACAAAAAATTCAAGCTTTCGCAACAAACTGTTGCCTCATCAGGAAAGAGGGGAAGGAGAGGGAAAGACGAAAGGATGTGGGTTTTAAGGGAGAGGGTAAGGAGTCATTCCAATTCCGGGAGCGGAAAGACTTACCTTAGGGGGAAAAAAGGACAGGTGTACACTCGCACACACACACATATCCATCCACACATATACAGACACAAGCAGACATATTTAAAGACAAAGAGTTTGGGCAGAGATGTCAGTAGAGGCAGAAGTAAAGAGGCAAAGATGATGTTGAATGACAGGTGAGGTATGAGTGGCGGTAACTTGAAATTAGCGGAGATTGAGGCCTGGTGGGTAACGGGAAGAGAGGATATATTGAAGAGCAAGTTCCCATCTCCGGAGTTCGGATAGGTTGGTGTTGGTGGGAAGTATCCAGATAAGCCGGACGGTGTAACACTGTGCCAAGATGTGCTGGCCGTGCACCAAGGCATGTTTAGCCACAGGGTAATCCTCATTACCAACAAACACTGTCTGCCTGTGTCCATTCATGCGAATGGACAGTTTGTTGCTGGTCATTCCCACATAGAATGCATCACAGTGTAGGCAGGTCAGTTGGTAAATCACGTGGGTGCTTTCACACGTGGCTCTGCCTTTGATCGTGTACACCTTCCGGGTTACAGGACTGGAGTAGGTGGTGGTGGGAGGGTGCATGGGACAGGTTTTACACCAGGGGCGGTTACAAGGATAGGAGCCAGAGAGTAGGGAAGGTGGTTTGGGGATTTCATAGGGATGAACTAACAGGTTACGAAGGTTAGGTGGACGGCGGAAAGACACTCTTGGTGGAGTGGGGAGGATTTCATGAAGGATGGATCTCATTTCAGGGCAGGATTTGAGGAAGTCGTATCCCTGCTGGAGAGCCACATTCAGAGTCTGGTCCAGTCCCGGAAAGTATCCTGTCACAAGTGGGGCACTTTTGGGGTTCTTCTGTGGGGGATTCTGGGTTCGAGGGGATGAGGAAGTGGCTCTGGTTATTTGCTTCTGTACCAGGTCGGGAGGGTAGTTGCGAGATGCGAAAGCTGTTGTCAGGTTGTTAGTGTAATGGTTCAGGGATTCCGGACTGGAGCAGATTCGTTTGCCACGAAGACCCAGGCTGTAGGGAAGGGACCGTTTGATGTGGAATGGGTGGCAGCTTTCATAATGCAGGTACTGTTGCTTGTTGGTGGGTTTGATGTGGACGGACGTGTGAAGCTGGCCATTGGACAGGTGGAGGTGAACGTCAAGGAAAGTGGCATGGAATTTGGAGTAGGACCAGGTGAATCTGATGGAACCAAAGGAGTTGAGGTTGGAGAGGAAATTCTTAAGTTCTTCTTCACTGTGAGTCCAGATCATGAAGATGTCATCAATAAATCTGTACCAAACTTTGGGTTGGCAGGCCTGGGTAACCAAGAAGGCTTCCTCTAAGCGACCCATGAATAGGTTGGCGTACGAGGGGGCCATCCTGATACCCATGGCTGTTCCCTTTAATTGTTGGTATGTCTGGCCTTCAAAAGTGAAGAAGTTGTGGGTCGGGATGAAGCTGGCTAAGGTGATGAGGAAAGAGGTTTTAGGTAGGGTGGCAGGTGATCGGCGTGAAAGGATGTGCTCCATCGCAGCGAGGCCCTGGACGTGCGGAATATTTGTGTATAAGAAAGTGGCATCAATGGTTGGTTTCCGGAGGTAACAGTTTGGGTAAGGATTCCAGGCGTTCGAGAACCCTTCTTTCCATCAGTCCCTATACCAGTTCCAAACTGAACAATCCATTGCCCTCACCCACCTAATCCTTCACCTACACATCAACTCAGCCAATGAACACACCTGTCAACTCCTATCCTTAATAAAAGTCCTTAGTCTTTCCTCTCCCACATCCACACCGGCTGTTCAGAGCATCCTCCTACAGGCCAACCGTAAATTAGAACAGCATGCCACCCTCCACCTCAAAAAACTATCCAATCTCCTGGTTTCCCACCTCCGGAAAGGCAACTCACTCACCCTTCACAACCTTTCCAGCAAACCTCAACCTCCTCTCATTGCACACAACCCAGTCTCTCCCATCTACTCAATCTCCCACTTCCAGCTCCACTCCCTCCAAAACCTCAAAATTCCAATCAACACAACCTGGAACCACAACGCCCTAATTCAGTAGTTAACCTTTCCTCCAAACCTCTCTCCCAATCCGAAACCTCTGTCCTATCCAAAGGCCTCACCTTCAGTGCCACTCCCAGATTCAACCAAACAGCCCTCGTCAAAGATTTACTGTCCTACACTCGTACTCTCTGCTGGAAATATCACTTTGCCACGAAGAAAAATGATCCTAATCCTACTCCTAATGATCCAACTCCCCAAGACACCATCCAAATTGAACCCTGCCTGGAACAGTTCCGTCCTCCGTCGCAGCGGGACCCACCTCCTCTTCCTCAAAATCACCCTCTCCAAACCTTCTAGGAATTTCTGACTTCCAGCCTTGCATCTCAATCCTTCTTAAAAAACTTTAATCCTACTCCCAACATCACCACTGCTGAAGCCCAGGCTATCCGTGATCTGAAGGCTGACCGATCCATCATCATTCTTCCGGCGGACAAGGGTTCCACGACCGTGGTACTTGATCGTCGGTAGTATGTGGCTAAGGGACTGCGTCAGCTTTCAGACAACACCACATACAAAGTTGGCCAAGGTAACCCCATTCCCGATGTCCAGGCGGAGCTTCAAGGAATCCTCAGAACCTTAGGCCCCCTGAAAAACCTTTCACCTGACTCCATCAACCTCCTGACCCCACCGACACCCCTCACCCCTACCTTCTACCTTCTTCCTAAAATCCACAAACCCAATCATCCCGGCCGCCCCATTGTAGCTGGTTACCAAGCCCCCACAGAACGTATCTCTGCCTACGTAGATCAACACCTTCAACCCATTACATGCAGTCTCCCATCCTTCATCAAAGACACCAACCACTTTCTCGAACGCCTGGAATCCTTACCCAATCTGTTACACCCGGAAACCAACCATTGATGCCACTTCCTTATACACAAATATTCCGCACGTCCAGGGCCTCGCTGCGATGGAGCACTTCCTTTCACGCCGATCACCTGCCACCCTACCTAAAACCTCTTTCCTCATCACCTTAGCCAGCTTCATCCTGACCCACAACTTCTTCACTTTTGAAGGCCAGACATACCAACAATTAAAGGGAACAGCCTTGGGTACCAGGATGGCCCCCTCGTACGCCAACCTATTCATGGGTCGCTTAGAGGAAGCCTTCTCGGTTACCCAGGCCTGCCAACCCAAAGTTTGGTACAGATTTATTGATGACATCTTCATTATCTGGACTCACAATGAAGAAGAACTTAAGAATTTCCTCTCCAACCTCAACTCCTTTGGTTCCATCAGATTCACCTGGTCCTACTCCAAATTCCATGCCACTTTCCTTGACGTTCACCTCCACCTGTCCAATGGCCAGCTTCACACGTCCGTCCACATCAAACCCACCAACAAGCAACAGTACCTGCATTATGAAAGCTGCCACCCATTCCACATCAAACGGTCCCTTCCCTACAGCCTGGGTCTTCGTGGCAAACGAATCTGCTCCAGTCTGGAATCCCTGAACCATTACACTAACAACCTGACAACAGCTTTCGCATCTCGCAACTACCCTCCCGACCTGGTACAGAAGCAAATAACCAGAGCCACTTCCTCATCCCCTCGAACCCAGAATCCCCCACAGAAGAACCCCAAAAGTGCCCCACTTGTGACAGGATACTTTCCGGGACTGGACCAGACTCTGAATGTGGCTCTCCAGCAGGGATACGACTTCCTCAAATCCTGCCCTGAAATGAGATCCATCCTTCATGAAATCCTCCCCACTCCACCAAGAGTGTCTTTCCGCCGTCCACCTAACCTTCGTAACCTGTTAGTTCATCCCTATGAAATCCCCAAACCACCTTCCCTACCCTCTGGCTCCTATCCTTGTAACCGCCCCTGGTGTAAAACCTGTCCCATGCACCCTCCCACCACCAACTACTCCAGTCCTGTAGCCCGGAAGGTGTACACGATCAAAGGCAGAGCCACATGTGAAAGCACCCACGTGATTTACCAACTGACCTGCCTACACTGTGATGCATTCTATGTGGGAATGACCAGCAACAAACTGTCCATTCGCATGAATGGACACAGGTAGACAGTGTTTGTTGGTAATGAGGATCACCCTGTGGCTAAACATGCCTTGGTGCACGGCCAGCACATCTTGGCACAGTGTTACACCGTCCGGCTTATCTGGATACTTCCCACCAACACCAACCTATCCGAACTCCGGAGATGGGAACTTGCTCTTCAATATATCCTCTCTTCCCGTTACCCACCAGGCCTCAATCTCCGCTAATTTCAAGTTACCGCCACTCATACCTCACCTGTCATTCAGCATCATCTTTGCCTCTTCACTTCCGCCTCTACTGACATCTCTGCCCAAACTCTTTGTCTTTAAATATGTCTGCTTGTGTCTGTATATGTGTGGATTGATATGTGTGTGTGTGCGAGTGTATACCTGTCCTTTTTTCCCCCTAAGGTAAGTCTTTCCGCTCCCGGGATTGGAATGACTCCTTACCCTCTCCCTTAAAACCCACATCCTTTCGTCTTTCCCTCTCCTTCCCCTCTTTCCTGATGAGGCAACAGTTTGTTGCGAAAGCTTGAATTTTTTGTGTTTGTTTGTGTGTCTATCGACCTGCCAGCCGTTTCGTTCAGTAAGTCACATCATCTTTGTTTTTAGATATATTTTTCCCACACGGAAAGACAAAGAGGTGTCTTTAAATATGTCTGCTTGTGTCTGTATATGTGTGGATGGATATGTGTGTGTGCACGCGAGTGTATACCCGTCCTTTTTTCCCCCGAAGGTAAGTCTTTCCGCTCCCAGGATTGGAATGACTCCTTACCCTCTCCCTTAAAACCCACATCCTTTCGTCTTTCCCTCTCCTTCCCTCTTTCCTGATGAGGCAACAGTTTGTTGCGAAAGCTTGAATTTTGTAGAGTTCATTTTAGTTTCGTCAGTATGTACTGTACTTCCTCGATTCACCGCCACATGTGTGGGCTGATGGGAATCTGCACGCAATTGTGCAATCACGTCATCAACACAGATTTTCTGTGTACGTTTGGGCAGGCATTGTTTGTGATGTCTTGATTGGGCCCCATGTTCTTCCACCTACACTCAATGGAGCACGTTATCATGATTTCATATGGGATACTCTACCTGTGCTGCTAGAACATGTGCCTTTACAAGTACGACACAACATGTGGTTCATGCACGATGGAGCTCCTGCACATTTCAGTCAAAGTGTTTGTACGCTTCTCAACAACAGATTCGGTGACCAATGGATTGGTAGAGGCGGATCAATTCCATGGACTCCACATTCTCCTGACCTCAACCCTCTTGAGTTTCATTTATGGGGGCATTTGAAAGCTTTTGTCTATGCAACCCCAGTACCAAATGTAGAGACTCTTCGTGCTCGTATTGTGGACGGCTGTGATACAGTACGCCATTCTCCAGGGCTGCATCAGCGCATCAGGGATTCCATGCGACAGAGGGTGGACGCATGTATCCTCGCTAACGGTGGACATTTTGAACATTTCCTGTCACAAAGTGTTGGAAGTCACGCTGGTACGTTCTGTTGCTGTGTGTTTCCATGATTAATGTGATTTGAAGAGAAGTAATAAAATGAGGTGTAACATGGAAAGTAAGCGTTTCCGGACACATGTCCACATAACATACACTCCTGGAAATGGAAAAAAGAACACATTGACACCGGTGTTTCAGACCCACCATACTTGCTCCGGACACTGCGAGAGGGCTGTACAAGCAATGATCACACGCACGGCACAGCGGACACACCAGGAACCGCGGTGTTGGCCGTCGAATGGCGCTAGCTGCGCAACATTTGTGCACCGCCGCTGTCAGTGTCAGCCAGTTTGCCGTGGCATACGGATCTCCATCGCAGTCTTTAACACTGGTAGCATGCCGCGACAGCGTGGACGTGAACCGTATGTGCAGTTGACGGACTTTGAGCGAGGGCGTATAGTGGGCATGCGGGAGGCCGGGTGGACGTACCGCCGAATTGCTCAACACGTGGGGCGTGAGGTCTCCACAGTACATCGATGTTGTCGCCAGTGGTCGGCGGAAGGTGCACGTGCCCGTCGACCTGGGACCGGACCGCAGCGACGCACGGATGCACGCCAAGACCGTAGGATCCTACGCAGTGCCGTAGGGGACCGCACCGCCACTTCCCAGCAAATTAGGGACACTGTTGCTCCTGGGGTATCGGCGAGGACCATTCGCAACCGTCTCCATGAAGCTGGGCTACGGTCCCGCACACCGTTAGGCCGTCTTCCGCTCACGCCCCAACATCGTGCAGCCCGCCTCCAGTGGTGTTGCGACAGGCGTGAATGGAGGGACGAATGGAGACGTGTCGTCTTCAGCGATGAGAGTCGCTTCTGCCTTGGTGCCAATGATGGTCGTATGCGTGTTTGGCGCCGTGCAGGTGAGCGCCACAATCAGGACTGCATACGACCGAGGCACACAGGGCCAACACCCGGCATCATGGTGTGGGGAGCGATCTCCTACACTGGCCGTACACCACTGGTGATCATCGAGGGGACACTGAATAGTGCACGGTACATCCAAACCGTCATCGAACCCATCGTTCTACCATTCCTAGACCGGCAAGGGAACTTGCTGTTCCAACAGGACAATGCACGTCCGCATGTATCCCGTGCCACCCAACGTGCTCTAGAAGGTGTAAGTCAACTAACCTGGCCAGCAAGATCTCCGGATCTGTCCCCCATTGAGCATGTTTGGGACTGGATGAAGCGTCGTCTCACGCGGTCTGCACGTCCAGCACGAACGCTGGTCCAACTGAGGCGCCAGGTGGAAATGGCATGGCAAGCCGTTCCACAGGACTACATCCAGCATCTCTATGATCGTCTCCATGGGAGAATAGCAGCCTGCATTGCTGCGAAAGGTGGATATACACTGTACTAGTGCCGACATTGTGCATGCTCTGTTGCCTGTGTCTATGTGCCTGTGGTTCTGTCAGTGTGATCATGTGATGAATCTGACCCCAGGAATGTGTCAATAAAGTTTCCCCTTCCTGGGAAAATGAATTCACGGTGTTCTTATTTCAATTTCCAGGAGTGTATTTTCTTTCTTTGTGTGTGAGGAATGTTTCCTGAAAGTTTGGCCATACCTTTTTGTAACACCCTGTATATAAACTTGGGGAAGTCTAAAAGCATTAAAAATGTTGAAATGGAGATATTTTTTTTTAGTTATGTAAAGGAGAGAAAGAATGCTAAAATGCAAAGGAAACAAATATTGTTAATGAAACATTCATGAATTTTGCTCCTTACTGCTCTTGAATTAGTTTTTAAAATTGAATCCCCTTGCTTGTCCAAATGTTCTTTTTAAATTATGTAGCTTCTGCAAGGTAGAAAGCTAGTCCCAGTTACTATGCTGCCACTGATCAGGGCTCTCTGATGACACTAGGGAGACAACAGTGCTGTGGACTTCAGTTCTCCATTGTGCTTTGTGGGACCCTAATGTCATTTGTAGACTATTTCTTGTACTGATCACAAACAATAGTACTTTTTAGCTCTGGTATATTTTAAATGACTACTGTTTACTAAGTGGTGATGCTAAAAGCACCATATATCAACAGTATTAAAATAGGGTAAGGTTACTCTAATTAGCAGAATGTTGCAGAGCTGGCTTTATAGTCCCTTATATTTACAATAATTATCAAATAAACATGAATACCATTTTCATCACGGTAATGTTTCATAGCAAATATGTTATGCAAGTTAATAACATTGATATTACCTTACAGGATATTAGTACTGAATTTATAACCAGTTGATGCTGAAAGCAACAAAGTCCAGAGATTGTTTTTTCTTACTGCATTCTTTTTAATAGTTCCCATTTTGCTGTCCTATTTAAAAGTCTAAACCTGAGCTTGTCCTCATGTATAAGAAAACGACTAGTTTGTTATTTTCAGCAAATTGAGAATGAGTCGTGTATGTCAGTATTTCATCACATTTTTACACTTTGGAATCCTCCCTTCATCGAAAGTTGTAAAAATATGCTTGGATTAGGTGTAGTCAGCCATTCAGGTGTTGAAAATGTGAGATCTCCTTTAGAAATCACAGTAATCCAGTCATGATCCTCAATTTCTTTTGCAACAGACTGACACTTTCCTGTTTGATCTCACTATGAAATGTTAATGTCCTTGCATTTAAAGGCAATGTTACCTGACAGGTACTTCAGTGTACTAAATGACACATCTTCAGTGGGACATACTGAACTGTTGAAGTCAATATGTTCACGTCATTTCTATCTTTGGCATAATTATTATTATAATACAAATTGATGGTTAAACAGGTGCGCAGTGTGACACACATCTGATGATAAAAAATTTTATGGTCTGTATTGGTCTCTTCTGCAAAGGTTACTGTTACTAAGAGCACTTCCGCAATAAGTAAACAATTATGAGAAAGTAAACAATTATGAGGAGACAGAAGTATCCCTTCTCCTGCTGTTCAATGCTCCAAATAATGTCAAAGTGACTTGAGGGTAGTCTGAGGATTTAAAAGAGGTAAAAAACTCAATTAGAACTAGAACACAACTGTTTAAAACCTTGAGTCAGTAACTTATCTTACCTTCGATAAAATTAATATTGATCGTTAAAGAGCATTTTAAGTGTTGGGACATGGGATGTCAGAAGTTTGAACATCTGGAAACGGAAATGCTATGGCTCAATCTAGATATAGTGGTTGTCAGTGATATGAAATGGAAAGAAGACAAGGATTTCTGGTCAAATGAGTATAGGATAATATCAGCAGCAACAGCAGCTGATAAAATGGGAGTAGGATTCATTATAAATACGGAGGTAGGGAAAAGAGTGAGTTACTGTGACAGTTCAGTGATAGGGTTGTTTTCATCAGAATTGTTGATAGCAAACCAACATCAACAATAGTTCAGATATAGATGTCAATGTCACAAGCAGAAGATGAAGAGAGAAAGAAAGTATAATAGGACACTGAATGGGTAATTCAGTACATAAAGGAACATGAACATATTGTAGTCACAAGGGATTGGAATGCAGAAGAAAGGGTTAGTGGAAAATATGGGCTTGGTAGTAGGAATGAGAGAGGAGAAAGACAAATTGAGTTCTGCAATACATTTTAGTTAGTAATAGTGAATACTCTGTTCAAGAATCACAAGAGGAAGAAATATACTAGGAAAAGGCCAGAACATAGGGGAAGATTTCATTCGGATCACATCATGATCAGGCAGAGCTTATGAAATAAGATATTGTATTGTATGGCATACCCTGGAGCAAATACAGACACAGATCACAACTTAGTAATTATAAAGAGTAGGCTGAAATTTAAGAGAATATGCAGGAAGAATTAGTAAGTAAAGAACTGGATATGGGAAGTTCTCTGGGGCTATGGATACTGTGATAATTAATGGTTCAATAGGCAGCTCAGTTGAAGAGGAATGCAGATCTCTAAAAATGGCAATCACAGAAGTTCAAAAGAAAAAGGTACAAGGAAGGTACCTGTGAGGAAACCTTTGGTAACAAAAGACACACTTCAGTTGATCAACAAAAGAAGGAAGTACTGAAATGGTTTGGGATATTCAGGAAACAGAAATACAAGTCATTTACGAATGAAATAAACAGGAAGTACAGGAAAGAGAAAGCAAAATGGCTGCAAGAAAAATGTGAAGAAACTGAAAACAAAATGATTGTCAGAGAGACTGACTTAGCATAAAGAAAGGTCAAAACAACCTTTAGTGAAATTAAAAGCAAGGACAGTAACATAACAAGTGTGAGGGGGAACACCACTGTTAAATGCAAAGAAGAGACCAGATAGATGGAAGAAGTACACTGAATAAGGACTCTAAGAGGGGGAAGTCTTGCCTGATGAAGTGATAGAAGAAGAAAGAGGAATTGATATGGAGGAGATATGGGATCCAGTATTCGAATGAGAGTTTAAAAGAGCTTTGGAAGACTTAAGAATAAATAAACAGTAGGGATAGATAACATTCCATCAGAATTATTACAATCAGTGGGGGATGAGGCAACAAATTGACTATTCATGTTGGTGTGTAGAATGTATGAGACTGGGAATATAGCATCAGACTTTCAGAAAAATATTATCCACAGAATTCCAAAGATTTCAAGAGCCAACAAATGTGAGAACTGTCACACAATCAGTTTAACAGCTCATGTGTCCAAGTTGCTGACAGGAATAATGTACAGAAGAATGGAAAAGAAAATTGAGTATGTGTTAGATGATAATCAGTTTGGCTTTAGGAAAGGTAGAGGCATCACAAAGGAAGGTATTTCTGGAATTGCAGCTGATAATGAAAGAAAGTCTGAAAAAGAATCATGACTTGTTCAGAGGATTGTTTGACTTGGAAAAAGTGTTCAACCATGTAAAATGAGGCAAGATGTTGAAGATTCTGAGAAAAATAGGATTATGTTATAGGGAAGGATGGTTAATATACAGTGTGCAGAAGAACCAAGAAAGGACAGTAAGATTGGAAGACCATGAATAAAGTGCTCAGATTAAAAAGGGTATGAGATGGGGTTTTGTATTTCACCTCTACTGTGTAGTCTACACAGCAAAGAAACAATGGCAGAAACAAAAGAACAGTTCAAGAGTGGGGTTAAAGTTCAAGGTGAAAGTATATCATATCAGATTAGATTAGATTAGATTAGATTAGATTAATACTTGTTCCATAGATCATGAATACGACACTTGGTAATGATGTGGAACGTGGCAGGTTAATAAAAGATGCCTGTACAAGATATTACATTACACAAAATATTGCATGACACTAATGTTTAAGTTGTTTTTTTTCCCCTCCCTTAATTTATATCTAAAAATTCAGCTAATGAGTAGAAGGAGTTGTCATCTAGAAATTCTTTTAATTTATTTTTAAATGTTGGTTGGCTATCTGTCAGGCTTTTGATGCTGTTTGGTAGGTGACCAAAGACTTTTGTGGCAGCATAATTTACCCCTTTCTATGCCCAAATCAGATTTAACCCTGCATAGTGAAGATCATCCTTTCTCCTGGTGTTATAGCTATGCACACTGCTATTACTTTTGAACTGGGTTGGATTATTAACAACAAATTTCATAAGTGAATATATATACTGTGAGGTTACTGTGAGGATCCCGAGATCCTTAAATAGATGTCTGCGGGATGACCGTGGGTGAGCTCCAGCAATTATTCTGATTACACGTTTTTGAGCAATGAATACTTTTCTACTCAACGATGAATTACCCCAGAATATGATGCCATACGAAAGCAGTGAATGAAAGTAGGCATAGTAAGCTAATTTACTGAGATTCTTATCACCAAAATTTGCAATAACCCTAATAGCATACGTAGCTGAACTCAGACTTTTCAGCAGACCATCAATGTGTTGCTTCCAGTTTAACCTCTCATCAATGGACACACCTAAAAATTTTGAAAATTCTACCTTAGCTACAGACTTCTGTTCAAAGTCTATATTTATTGCTGGAATTGTGCCATTTACTGTACGGAACTGTATATACTGTGTTTTATCAAAATTTAAAGAGAGTCCGTTTGCTGAGAACCACTTAATAATTTTGTGAAAAACATCATTTACAATTACATCACTTAGTTCTTGGTTATAAGATTTGCTGATCACATAGCTAACCTCAGCGAAAGTGAAGAATTCCAGGATCTGTTGTATGGAATGAACAGTCAAATGAGTACAGAATATGGATTGAGAGTTAATCAGGGAAAGATGAAAGTAATAGGAGTGGCAGAAATGAGAACAGTGAGAGGCTTAACATCAGAACTGGTGATGATGAAGTTAAGGAATTCTGCTACCTAGGCAGCAAAATAACCCATGACAGAGAGCAAGGTGGACATAAAAAGTAGACTAGCACAGACAAAAAGGCATTCCTGGCCAAGATAAATCTACTAATATCACATACAGGCCTTAATTTGAGGGAGAAATTTCTGAGAATGTACATTTGGAGCACAGCACTGTATGGTAGTGAAACTTGGACTATGGGAAAACCAGAACAGAATCAGAGTATCTGAGATGTAATGCTACAGAAGAATGTTGAAAATTAGGTGGAGTGAAAGGGTAAGGGATGAAGAGGTTCTTCACAGAATCGCTGAGGAAAGAAATATATGGAAAACACTGACTAGAAAAAGGGGCAGGATGATAGGACATCTTTTAAGACATCAGGGAATAACATTAGATTGGTTCCTGTCGAGGCTATTGATAGGGGGGATTTCACAAGGCATGGCCTACACTTCAATAGGAAAGGGAAGGGTAAACTGGCAGGGTTGTTAGTGAAATCCATATGGGGGAACACTAGTAATCATGGACGTACCTCTACTTTTAGACTAATATCAGTGTCCAATGAGAAGTTCAGGCAGGCAGGCAGGTGCTAAAGAGGTCAAAAACTCACAAGATTTTCACAACAGTAAAGTAAATAATAATGTTACCATATTTAACCAAAATATTGGTGGATTAAAGAAAAAAGTAGATTCTCACAAAAGTAAAGAAAAAATTATGTTACCATTTTTCACCAAAATATTCAAGGATTGAAGAATAAAGTAGATGAGCTCCTGGTTTGTTTAGATGACATTGAATCTGATAATGTAATAGATATACTATGCCTGTCTGAGCATCACATTGTGTCTGATATGGAAAAGGTAAATGTCAGTGGATATAAACTAGCTGCACATATGAGTAGAGAGAATAAGGTGAGAGGAGGAGTTGCCATCTATGTCAAAAGTTATCACTGTGTAAAAAGTTTTGTCTAGAGCAACATATAGAAGCATGTGACTGTCAACTTAAACTGAAGGAGGGCTCTTTCATAATTGTAACAGTATATAGGTCCCCTTCAGGAAACTTTCATTTATTCCTGGAAAACTTGGATGCCTTGTTATGCTATCTGTCAGATAGGGGAAAGCAAATTATTATTTGTGGGGATTTCAGTGTTGATTCACTGAAAGAGTGTAATAGGAAGAATGACCTAGAAGTCTTGCTCGGTTCTTTCAATTTTACATCTGTCGTTGATTTTCCTACTCGCGTAGTAAAGGACAGCAGCACATTGATAGATAAAACTTCTATAGACCAAGGTAAGTTTAAAAACATAAATTCTTGTCCTGTTGAGAATGGCCTTCCTGATCATGGTGCTCAGCTAGTTACAGTATATGACATAGCTCCATTCAGTAATTCAAAACTACCCTCCAAAGTTGTGCATTTATTTAATGACTCAACAATTAAAAATTTCAGGGAAAATCTTCAGCAGTTAGACTGGGATGAGGTGTACAAGGAACCTGATACTAATTTAAAATATAACTTATTTCATGATACACTTGTAAGAGAATTTGAAAACTGTTTCCCCAAGAAAGTAGTTAAATCTAATTATAAGAAACCATGCAAAAAACCTTGGCTTGCTAAAGGAATAAAAATATCTTGTAACCAAAAAAAGAGAACTGTATCTAACAACAAGAAAGAGTAATGACCCAGAAACAGCCAAATATTATAAAAACTACTGTGCTACATTAAGAAAGGTTATTAAAAAGTCCAGAAGCATGTGCATCATGTCTGAGATTAATACCTCTGATAACAAAAGCAAAACAATTTGGAATATTATTACAAGGGGGACAGGGCAACCAAGAGTACAGGATGATGGCATTACCATCAAAGTGAATGGAAACTTGACAAATAACAAGCCAGAAGTCGAAAACATGCTGAATAATCATTTTCTAAATGTTGTAGAGAAAATAGCATCTAAATGTTCATTAGAAGAAGCAAGGCAGTTAATGGAAGAGGCCTTACCCACATAATTTGATACAACTGAAATTCCACCCACTTCTCCTTCCAAAATTAGGAAGATAATAAACTCTCTCAATAATAAAAGCTCACATGGAATTGATGACATTTTCAGCAGGATAATAAAAGCTTGTTCCCAAGAGATAAGTGGGATTCTTAGCCACATACGTAATAGCTCTCTGAAGCAGGGTATTTTCCCAGGTAGATTCAAGTATGCCATTGTTAAACCACTGCATAAAAGAGGGGATACATCTGATGTCAATAATTACCACCCAATCTCTCTTCTGACTGCCTTATCCAAAATTCTTCAAAAAGTAATGTATTGTACAGTAGCTTCACACTTTTGTAAAAATAAAGTTTTAACAAAATGTCAGTTTGGTTTCCATAAAGATTTTCAACAGAAAATGCTATATATACTTTCACTAATGAAATATTAAATGCTCTGAGTAACCAGAAGTCACCCGTTGGGATTTTTTGTGATCTCTCAAAGGCTTTTGATTGTGTAAATCATGGAATACTTCTAGATAAGCTCAAGTATTGTGGTATTAATGGGACAGCACTCAAATGGTTTAAATCATACCTAACTTGAAGAGTGCAGAAAGTTGAAATACGCAGTTCACATAATACGCAAAAAACTAGTGATTTCTCAAACTGGGGAACAATCAAGAATGGGGTGCCGCAAGGTTCGGTCTTGGGTCCTCTGCTGTTCTTAATATACATTAATGACTTGCCATTCTATATTCACGAAGATGCAAAGCTGGTACTTTTTGCTGATGATACAAGTATAGCTATCACAGCCAACAGACAAGAATTAACTGGTGAAACTATAAAATATGTTTTTCAGAAAATCATTAAGTGGTTCTCTGCAAATGGGCTCTCATTAAACTTTGACAAAACACAGTATATACAGTTCCAAACAGTAAATGGAATGACACCATTAATAAATATAGACTTTGATCAGAAATCGGTAGTTAAGGAAGAATATACAAAATTTCCAAGTGTATACATTGATGAGGGGTTGAACTTGTAACGTTCTCTGGCAGCACGCATCCAAAGTGAAAATTAAAAGAACATTTCGATGTATAATGTTCACTGTACCAAATAATTTATATGTATTTCTGCTAATTTAATTTCAAAAGGTCACTTAATTTTGTGAGGAAATGGATAAATATGAATTTTACTATCATAAATGATTATTCAAAGAGTGTAAAATACTATCTGTGGCGGAGGATGTGAAAACCACCACAGATGAAATGATATGAGATCAAAATGACAAAGACTGTACAATATTTAGTTAAGATATAAATAGGCAATATATTGTAATAGAATCGCTTGTCTTCTGCACGGACTGAATGGGAGAGGGACCTGTGATGTTGCATTAGGCTCTTAAGTAGTTTTCATTTGTCATAAGTCGATGATCGACGCCATTTGTAGCTGGGATTGTAAAAGGTGTGTAAAGATTTTAATTGTTTCTGTTAAAATATATTTATCCAGTAAAATCTGTTTGTCACAATTACTGCTACGTTGGCACCAGACATTACCCATTTTATTTAAGAAATTTCAGCATTTTATTGGATATCGCTGGCAGTGTGCAGCTGCGCCGTGAGCAAGCAGTCTGCAGCAGTGGCAGATTTAAATATACGATCGAAATAACAACCACATCCTAAAAAGGGTACAGGTAGAGATGAACAAAAATAATAAAGTGTTTCTTTTCACAGCATTCCAGATGCAGAATAAAAGGAGATAGTAGATTTTATCTTGTGCATTGACAGATGGATACAAGCTGCAGCTTTTGTAAATTTTCAGTAAAAAAAAAGTGATAAATTCTTAACATATCGTAAAGTGTATTTAAAACTAGACAATTTTCATGAGAGCTTAGCAATATAAAAAAGAAAACATTTTCATATGGTAAAGATAGTCTTATGCTTCAAAGCTAGTCGGGGTATATCCAGTTAAACCAAAAATCCACTGCAACGTGACAATTTTGCTAAGTTCGATGGACAATAATATTTTCGTTCTTGCACAAACAGCTTTAGTACTTAATAAAAGTAAAACTTAAATAATTATTTTACAATAATCAAAGAAATTAATTTTTATTAATCTGCAACAGAATATTTCATACATAAAGTAATAATCACAGATGAAAAATTTATTGCAACCTTTCATTTCTCATGTCCATCTATGTGTATGTTACGTTCAATCTCAATGGTTTCCCAATCAAATTAAATGCAAAAAGCAAAGAAAGTTTAAAACCAGACGGTCAACTCCCAAATAATTAAAACAGACAGAATCGCATTAAACTGGTGCCCAACGTGGGGCCCGAATATGCAGTGGCCACAACAACTGAGAAATAGTTTGGGAATCGTTGTGATTGAACTTTGTTGTAAAAAGATTAATCGCTTTCAAATGTGTTCTATGTGTTATACAATCTATACTGTGTGGTAATCTGTGTAAACACAAATAATCTTTTACATGAGAAAACTCAACATCGAGAGAGAGGCTGAAGACAAGATCACATACCATTAAGAAACAGTACCTACCACAGTACCAGGGGGCAGCGGCACCCCACGATAAACCAACGAGAGGTAAGACTACGGTGTAGTTGTCCTGTTGGTAGTGGAGTAGCCCCAGTGCAGTGTTCTCAAATCATTAATGGGTTGCTTGTAGTTTGTGAATAGTGAATACAACAGGACCAAGTGAAAGTAATTAGTTATCTTAGTGTGTAGTGTGATTACAAGGAATGACCATTTTTTGTGTGTGGTTAGGCACTTCAAATCTGAGTGACAGAATATTTAAGTTAATTTTTGCCCGACTATGGTTAAGACGCGTAGTCAAAGGAACATCAGTATGGATTCGGAACAGCAATCAGTAAGCAGTGATGTTGAAGTAGAAGGTGGGGCTCTGAGTAGCACTAGCAATTTATTTGAGGATATACAATGTGAGAATCTGGGTCAGAGGTGCTAGGAATGGTGCCACTTCCTGCCAGTACTCCAGTAGGTAGTAAAGAAACTGTACCACCCACGCAAACAGGACACAAACCAGAGAGTGGTGAGGTGTCGGGGGCAGTCGGTACAAGCAATGTTAGAAAGCATGCTCAATTTTCAGGTTAGGTTTGCCCAACAACAGGCAGAGCATGACACTAAGCAGGCAGAACGTGATCGGAAACAACAAAAGAGAGACCGGCAACTAACGCAGTCGCTTGAAGTTATGCAGAGCGAGATTGCTAGCTTAAAGCAGAATTATGAAGCAATCACGAAAGCCATACAAGAACTGAGTGAAAAGGTTAATAACCTACAGGTGGCCAATACCAGCATAGTTGATGATATAGGTGTACTGAACAACCAAATGGAGAAACTAGAAATAGACATGACACAAGTCATAGATCAAAACTGTGTGAACAAGCCAATAAAACTGAAAAGGAATTTAATACGTGGTTAGCGAAGAAAGATACTGACATTGAAAAAAAAATGATGAAAAGGTACAAGCAGCAGTAGAAGGAAAAGACTTAGGGTCGAATAAAGAATTGTAGAACCTTAAACGAATACTACACAATGATATTCCACAATGGTAGTGGAATATCAGCAGATGTATGGACGAACTCGAGAAAGAACTGTCACAGAGTGACAGACGTACCATGCGGAAGTCGGTGACTCTGACAAGTACGGAAACGTACAGAAATGCACAAACGTTTGCCAGGCCGAATAGTGACGAGCATTTAAATACTGAAGCGAAAAGATATGACTGTGAGATGGAGCAGGCAACTGACGTGGGTGAAGTAAATAAGTATCATTCGAAAATGGTGATAGAAGAAAGTCTCATAAAGAATAGACAGTTTCAGATCTTTACCACACAAAAAATCTGTCCACCCTGTCGTGTTTATAAAGGGATTTAGGAACATCTTACCCAGTGTATGGAGCCATGCTCAAGAAATACATATGTGATGTCATATATACAAGGGGATGCCGCATTGTGGGCGACAAAAGCAGCTAACAACTGCACAACCTACGAACAATTTGAGAAAGCATTTTTGGCAAAGTACTGCTCAGCATGCATACACCTGAGCAATTGCGTAAAGAAGTTTACTGTCTGGAGTCATATTCCCCACGCCTAGGAAATTTAAGGAAATATTTTGAAAAATATATAAATAAAACCCGCTACTGGGATGAACAAATTTCAGCAAGAGATCTAATAACTCTCTTAAAGTCGCACTTACCAATCCATGCAAAAGAAAAACTCATACATGTGCCAGAAAATGACATGGATCATTTTTTGTCTGTACTTGACTCCATTGATCTTATTCAAGAAGACGTAAAGGCAGCATCTGATCAGGCAAGAAATAATGGCTCCAGATACAGAAATGACTGAAATAATAATACGCCAAACACTAATTGTGGAAACAGCAGAGGAAACAATAAACAGCAAGAATTTGTGCAGAACGGGAATAATGGGAGGAACCGAAACGGCAATGGTCCGCCGTTCAATAATGATAGGAAACGGAGGTTCGATGACCGGTACGAAGCTGGACACCCAGCAAATAGCCGATGGAAAAATTCCAGAGGTCCATGGCATAACAATAATTACAGTGATGGAAACCGAACCTGGCAACAGAATTGCAGGCCTAGCCCGGAGCGGCAAAACGGCGAGCGATACGATAATAGCAGGCCAATAACACAAAATGCACAAATTGCGCAACCGTGGCGGCCGGTGCACCAAACTGTACATCTAGTGGAGGTCAATGACATAGAACGTCCTTGCATGTCAACAACCAGCAATCCAAGAAACTAAGTGCGGCCGAGATACGCTCTCCATCATTGGCCGAGGAATTGAGTGAGAGCAATTTGACACAATACGAGATACCTGAAATCTTTATACTAAGGTACAATGACAGAATACAGATGGGGCAGGAGCTATTGACTGAAGCACATACATGTTTAAGACAACACAATGAAAAGGTGCAGGCGATACTAGAGGTCAAAATCAATGACATTGAAGTGAAGGCTATAGTGGATACAGGTGCCACTGTCAGCGTTATGAGCACGAAGTTATTCAAGATGCTGGGAATAATTGTAGAATCACTGGCCGGTGCACCAAACTGTACATCTAGTGGAGGTCAATGACATGGAACGTCCTTGCATGTCGACAACCAGCAATCCAAGAAACTAAGTGCGGCCGAGATACGCTCTCCATCATTGGCCGAGGAATTGAGTGAGAGCAATTTGACACAATACGAGATACCTGAAATCTTTATACTAAGGTACAATGACAGAATACAGATGGGACAGGAGCTATTGACTGAAGCACATACATGTTTAAGACAACACAATGAAAAGGTGCAGGCGATACTAGAGGTCAAAATCAATGACATTGAAGTGAAGGCTATAGTGGATACAGGTGCCACTGTCAGCGTTATGAGCACGAAGTTATTCAAGATGCTGGGAATAATTGTAGAATCACTGGAGCCATTAGTGCACATGGACAGGTAATCAAACACCAAGCGTGGGTGGAAATGTATATAGGAAGCGAAGCCATAGTGTGCTCATTCTTAATAGTAAAGGGTTTGGAGGTAGCCTGCATCTTGGGTGTAGATTTCGTGAGAGAAAGGGACACTATTATTGACCTTTCTCTGGGAAAATTAAGTTTAATGAATTCAGGTAGAAGAGTGGAATTGCCCATGCTGAAATCTGAGGAGGTACTTATGCCCAGCCGTAATGAGATTAGTGTCAAATGTGGGAATCAATGGATACTACATTTAGATACTTTAGGAAGGGATCTCTATTATCTGGATGTTCAAAGTGGTCAATTCAGTGCAAATGGAGATGCACAAAAAAGTGGCAGTTAGTATATACTGGACCTTTTAAAATAATCAGAGTGCCACATGAGTGTAGTCACTTATTAGCATATCCTCAGTCGGGGAAAGTGCGGGGGCCGTACCCCCAAAAGGGTGTAAAATTATTCGTACAATGAATGACCAGTAGTAATATACTACGTGTATAGAGAATATACTGGAGTGTAGAAATATTTAGCTATAAGGATATGTTTGTGTTTCCCTTTTTCTAGGATTATTTGTGTTTTTCTTCTTTGAATGATGATAAAATTGACATGCTCTGAATGATTGCACAAAGCTAAACTGATGTCAAGGTGCAATAATCTGTTGTGTAAAGATGTTAAGGAGGACAGTCGAAATAAAGAATTCACTAGTAAACAATTTATGTGATGGACAATATTTAATATGTGTAAAAAGCTAAAGCATTTGTTGGAACAATTTTTCATTTATGTGTGTGTGTGTGTGTGTAGATGTAAGATATAATATTTTTATTGAAGCCAGAATGATATTAGTGTTAAGAAACCCTGAGACAATTATCTTTTGAAGTTATATTATGAAAGGCAATAATGCAACCAGTACTGAGCTGAGTACACCACAGGAGACAAAGTCAATGGCAATAAACCCAATTGAGGTAACAAAGTTACGAATAATTAAAGCTCCAATTGGAGCATGTGTGAACTGCACACGTAAGAATAGCTACCCAAAACTTATGAAACCAATCTTCCCCTACAGAAACTACACTGTAGGAACCTGTACATAAAATGTGATGTTGTTATATATATATATATAGTTACTGAACAATACGCCTGAATCCGGCTGGGATGCACAAGTAAAGTCTGCTTACGAATAAAATGGGTGATAACCAGGCAAACAGAGAAAGGAAAAATACTGGAAGTGTAACCATGTATGCAAATGTCACACACCTTTAATATAAACAAATAAATTAGTTACAATTGTACTGTTACAAAGATGGCATAGTGGACATTGTACCCAAAGACCTATGAGAACGAACGAAGTATTGTGTAGCAGAGACAGATAGTGACTGTTAAGACTACAGCAATAAGTTGTGAGATTATTAATGCCAAACAAAAGAAAACTGTGTCATTGCAGTGTTCATAGGAAAATAAGTAATCCATAAGACACAAACAGTGATCCACAAAGAGACGGTGAACCAGATTAGTGTCTAACAGCATTTACAATGTCTGTGAACAAAAAAAAAAAGTCTTTGTATGTCAAGGGAGCTGTGGAAGCGCATTGACTGCGGAGATATATTTATAGTGCGATATAAACTTGCATGTGACGGATGACAGAGTCATGACTTGGTGTAGGGATATTGTGTGGCCAGTGAAACATGTTATCATACCCAAACGACATTGTCCAAACCAGATCAGTGAAGGCCTACTGAGTGAAAACTACTGCTAACCGTGTGCATTCTCTCCCACAGCTAAAACTTATTTCAGTAAGAATAGTACACTGTGTGTGAATTTGTTCCACGTTTGATGGGGTACCACAACAAGAGGGCACGCTGGGAGTCTGAACTGCAACACGCATCTGCAGTAACTTCAATCACACAGTGGCCGTGGCGGCACGAAGCAGCTGCAACTGTGCCACGCTTCTCCGTGCCGTGGCTGTCAACATCACGGGCATCGACCTCAGCGGGGGCCAAGATGACGCGACGCGCCGAGCGTCGTGCAACAATTACTTCACGCCGCTCGAGAAATATGTCGTTGTCGATAAGTAATTAAACATTTACCAAAACAATCCAAATAAAATATCATGAGAAACATTTGTATGAACACGATTTATGCAAAAGACACTTAACATATGCTGTGTTTAAATTCTAAAAACATTGACTGTAGATAGTATATGTAAATGATTTGGCACAATGATCCCAGTAAAACCATGTGTTGTGATGAAACATTGACGACAAAGTGACATATCAATAACATTTATAAACTGATGTGATAGGTCAAAAGATATGAAAAACTGAAGTAATATCATGGCATAGTAAGTACGAGAGAGACGTTTACACAACAAACTATAATATCAATGTATGTGACAGTGTTATCATGTGACATTTGATTATAGAATGAAAATTTACATAAAAGTGTTTAATGGGAAAAATGGATAAATCCAATCACGAACCATTTGGGATGGCTGGGCTCCGGTATAGTTTTACCCAGGTTTCCTGTTTGCACCTTGCCCAAATGGGGGAGCCGTAAAAGCTAATATAACCCTGGGCTAAGAAACGGTCATCCCATAAGTGAAGTATAAGTGTTCACAAACCAAAGGACAACGGTAGTAAGAATGTTAATGGCAGCATTGTGTCAAACGTGTCAAAAAGCTGTTCGCCAAATGCTGCCAGGCGGCAATGTAACGTTCTCTGGCAGCATGCATCCAAAGTGAAAATTAAAAGAACATTTCGATGTACAATGTTCACTGTAACAGATAATTTATATGTATTTCTGCTAATTGAATTTCTAAAGGACACTTAATTTTGTGAGGAAAAAGATAATTATGAATTTTGCTATCATAAATGATTATTCAAAGAGTGTAAAATACTATCTGTGGTGGAGGATGTGAAAACCGCCACAGAAGAAATGATATGTAATCAAAATGACAAAGACTGTACAATATTTAGTTAAGATATAAATAGGCAATATATTGTAGTAGAATCACTTGTCTTCTGCATGGATTGAATGGGAGAGGGACCCGTGACGTTGCATTAGGCTCTTAAGTAGTTTTCATTTGTCATAAGTCGATGATCGACGCCATTTGTAGCTGGGATTGTAAAAGGTGTGTAAAGAATTTAATTGTTTCTGTTACAATATATTTATCCAGTAAAATCTGTTTGTCACAATTACTGCTACGTTGGCATCAGACATTACCCATTTTATTTAAGAAATTTCAGCATTTTATTGGATATCGCTGGCAGTGTGCAGCTGTGCCACGAGCAAGCAGTCTGCAGCAGTGGCAGATTTAAATATACGATCGAAATAACAACCACATCCTAAAAAGAGTACAGGTAGAGATGAACGAAAATAATAAAGTGGTTCTTTTCACAGCATTCCAGATGCAGAATAAAAGGAGATAGTGGATTTTATCTTGTGCATTCACAGGTGGATACAAGTGCAGCTTTTGTAAATTTTCATTTAAAAAAAGTGATAAATTCTGAACATATCATAAAGTGTATTTAAAACTGGATAATTTTCATGACAGCTTAGCAATATAAAAAAGAAACCATTTTCATATGGTAAAGATAGTCCTATGCTTCAAAGCCAGTCGGGGTATATCCAGTTACACCAAAAATCCACTGCAACGTGAAAATGTTTGCTAAGTTCGATGGACAATAATATTTTTGTTCTTGCACAAACAGCCTTAGTACTTAATAAAAGTAAAACTAGAATAATTATTTTAGAATATTCAAAGAAATTAATTTTTATTTATCTGCAACAGAATAGTGATACATAAAGTAATAATCACAGATGAAAAATTTATTGCAACCTTTCATTTCTCATGTCCATCCATGTATATGTTATGTTCAATCTCAACGGTTTCCCAATCAAATTAAACGCAAAAAACAAAGAAAGTTTAAAAACAAACAAACAAACACACACACACACACACACACACACACACACACACACACAAACAAAGGTGATGTGACTTACCGAACGAAAGTGCTGGCAGGCCGACAGACACACAAACAAACACAAACATACACACGAAATTCAAGCTTTCACAACAAACTGTTGCTTCATCGGGAAAGAGGAAAGGAGAGGGAGGAGGAGGAGATTAGTGTTTAACGTCCCGTCGACAACGAGGTCATTAGAGACGGAGCGCAAGCTCGGGTTAGAGAAGGATGGGGAAGGAAATCGGCCGTGCCCTTTGAAAGGAACCATCCCGGCATTTGCCTGAAACGATTTAGGGAAATCACGGAAAACCTAAATCAGGATGGCCGGAGATGGGATTGAACCGTCGTCCTCCCGAATGCGAGTCCAGCGTGCTAACCACTGCGCCACCTCGCTCGGTAAAGGAGAGGGAAAGACGAAAGAATGTGGGTTTTTATGGAGGGGTAAGGAGTCATTCCAATCCCAGGAGCGGAAAGACTTACCTTGGGGGAAAAAAGGACAGGTATAAACTCGCACACACACACACATCCATCCGCACATACACAGACACAAGCAGACATTTGTAAAGGCAAAGAGTTTGGGCAGAGATGTCAGTAGAGGCAGAAGTAGAGGCAAAGATGTTGTTGAGAGACAGGTGAGGTATGAGCGGCGGCAAATTGAAATTAGCGGAGATTGAGGCCTGGCGGATAACGAGAAGAGAGGATATACTGAAGGGCAAGTTCCCATCTCCGGAGTTCTGACAAGTTGGTGTTAGTGGGAAGTATCCACATAACCCGGACGGTGTAACACTGTGCCAAGATGTGCTGGCCGTGCACCAAGGCATGTTTAGCCACAGGGTGATCCTCATTACCAACAAACACTGTCTGCCTGTGTCCATTCATGCGAATGGACAGTTTGTTGCTGGTCATTCCCACATAGAAAGCTTCACAGTATAGACATGTCAGTTGGTAAATCACGTGGGTGCTTTCACATGTGGCTCTGCCTTTGATCGTGTACACCTTCCAGGTTACAGGACTGGAGTAGGTGGTGGTGGGAGGGTGCATGGGACAGGTTTTACACCGGGGGCGGTTACAAGGGTAGGAGCCAGAGGGTAGGGAAGGTGGTTTGGGGATTTCATAGGGATGAACTAACAGGTTATGAGGGTTAGGTGGACGGCGGAAAGACACTTTTGGTGGAGTAGGGAGGATTTCATGAAGGATGGATCTCATTTCAGGGCAGGATTTGAGGAAGTCGTATCCCTGCTGGACAGCCACATTCAGAGTCTGGTCCAGTCCCGGAAAGTATCCTGTCACAAGTGGGGCGCTTTTGGGGTTCTTCTGTGAGAGGTTCTGGGTTTGAGGAGATGAGGAAGTGGCTCTGGTTATTTGCTTCTGTACCAGGTCGGGAGGGTAGTTACGGGATGCGAAAGCTGTTTTCAGGTTGTTGGTGTAATGGTTCAGGGATTCCGGACTGGAGCAGATTCGTTTGCCACGAAGACCTAGGCTGTAGGGAAGGGACCGTTTGATGTGGAATGGGTGGTAGCTGTCATAATGGAGTTACTGTTGCTTGTTGGTGGGTTTGATGTGGACGGACGTGTGAAGCTGGCCATTGGACAGGTGGAGGTGAACGTCAAGGAAAGTGGCATGGGATTTTACTGAACTACTACACATCACAAAGCAAACTTGAGATATCCCAAAGATGAGAAGACTTTACTGAGAAGTACATGTGGTCTCAACCTTAAAAAGAGGGATAAGATTTTTGTATGTTTGCTTGACTACGATGTAGTATGAAGAGAAAGTCTTTTAGAATTTTAGAAAATATTTTTGGCGTTCTTGAACTGTGTCACTGGTCTATTGATATAAGAAACATGCAACCACCTTATGCTTTGACTGATAGGCTGAACCAAGACTGTCTAGAGAATTATTTTTATCGAGTTTCTGGTCTTAGTACATTTAACAACAATGCCACACTATTCAAAGTAAAAAACGTGATCTGCCTTATAATAAATGTGGATGCTGTTCCTTTGATAGAGTTACAGTTGCTGAGGACAGAAGTCAGCTATCAATCTCTGATTTTTCTAAATTTTAACAAGGGGAGAAAACTGTGTTCCAAAAACATGCTTCCTTTTTAGGGTTCCATATCACAATCAGTAAAAATGGAACCCTAAGAGGATAAGTTTCTTGTCTGTATGTCTATCTGTCCAACTGTTCAAATACAGTTTTTCAGGAACAGGTTGACATATCACATTGAATTTTATGTTTCATATTAAGGTTATGTAAAAGAAGTGAAGTTTTTTAAGTCAGTGCAATCAAAACATACAGCCATTTATATAAGATATTTTGATACTTGCAAACTAACTCATCAAAAGCTACAAGGTACTTCCCATTGACCTAGAATCATGAACTCTGACAAGAAGAAAGGTTTCACCACAACCAAAGGGAAAAAAATCTGAAAATTGTTAATTTGTAATTACAACACATGAAAAAAAAATTGTCATTTGTTATCAGATTGTCTGTCTGTCCATTCATCTGTTAAACTACCTTATTCTGGGTAGACATATTAAGTTGAAATTTATGTCACATGTTAAGGTCTAACATCACTCATTAAAACCTACAGGGTACTTCCCATTGATCTAGAACAATCAAATTTCTCAACAAGGAATGTTTCATAGTACAGCCAAAAGAAAAAGATCTGAAAAAAAAAAAAAAAAAAAAAAAAAAAAAAAAAAAAAAAAAAAAAAAACAGCTGACTGTTTGTCCGTCTGTTAAGATCCATTTTCCTCAGGAATGGATAGATGTATCAAGTTGAAATTTATGTCAAATACTGAGATACTGTCACTGGATGGTGTAGTAAATGTAAGCTTCTAAGCCAATGAAATCAAAAGATATGGCCATTCACATCAACACATTTTGATACTCAAAAACTCATTCATCAAAACTTACAGGATATCACCCGTTGACCTAGAATCATCAAATTTTCCAAGGAACAATATTTCACAGTACAACCAAATGAAAAGAATCTGAAAATTGTTTATCTGTACATGGAAAAAAATTGTCATTTGTTATAAGACTGTCAGTCTACCTGTCCATCTATTAATCCCCATTTTCTCAGGAATGGTTTCTCTTGAAATTTATGCAAATGGTAGCTTTTAAGTTAATGTAGCCAAAAGATATGGCCATTTATGTCACATATTTTGATGCTCACAAACTTTCTCCTCAAAACCTATAGGGTACTTTCCATTGGTGTAGAAACATGAAATTTAGCAAAAAGGAAAGCTTCACAGAACATGTAAAGGAAAAAATCTGAAATTGTTTATTTGTAATTATATCACATGAAAAACTATTTCTTTTATTATTTATTATCCTACTTCAGACTTTTAAATTAAAACATTCTCAAAAGGCTTGGAATTCCTGGGAGCAATATATTGCCAATATCAGTGTCAATAACTAGAAAAAAAATCATAAATAGATTTGATTCTGAGAATGGATGAACTGTCTATATATATAAGATTGTATGGAATCCTGAGTGCACGAGTCAGATACCTGGCCAATTTTGAATATGCATAAAAGCTGTCCTGGCTGTAAAGCAATGTGACAAAATAGCCTATATATCATTACTAACAGACTTACATTTCACCTTACAGATATCTGCGTGAAATGACATGGTGATTCACCTTAACTGTATTGTCACTAATTGTTTCCTAATATTCTTGAATTGTTTCCTAAGATTCTTGTTTTATTTATCTCTTATTGACATGGCTGAATCTGGAATTGATTTAGCATGAACTAGAAGTCCCTTGTCCAATATGCTGAAGGTCTCACAAAGGCCTTCACAGACATGTACTATCCCAAAACTCAGACTGCAAACGAATTTCTCATGCCAATGCCATATGCGCACTCACCTCTAATACTCCAACTAACCAGGTGCAATAGAGCATCTAATCTTAACCCAATAACATCCTGAACTGTGGCAACTGAACCATGTCCTTCACCAGGGCTTTGACTACTATCATCAGGTCCAGAAAAGAGGGACATCCTACCAAAAATGCTTCCTATCCTTTCTAAAGTGATATTCCACCAGCCATTCAATCTACACATCGTCCTCATTCATCCCTATTTCACTGCCACTTCCAACCCTTTGTCACAGTGATTATATCCCTGTGGACGACACAAATCTAAGACCTGCCCAATTCACCTATCCAGCACACACTACTGTGAAAGAGCTCATACTGTATATCAACTCTGCTGAAACTACTGCATAGCATTTCACGCGGGCATAACCAACAACCAGCCGCCCACCAGAATGAACAGCCACTGCAAAACTATGAACAAGAGGAGGGCTGACCACCCACTGGTGGAACAGTCTGCTTAGGACAGCATGCTTGAGTTCAATGGCTGCTTCACAGCCCATACCATCAGCAGCCTCCCCCCCCCCACCCCCACCCCCGAACCCCCCACCCTCCTCCCTCCTCAGCACCAGCTTTTCTATACTATGCAGATCAGAATTATCCCGGCACTACACCCGTAATTCCCACAATCCTCCTTGCCTTAATCTCTGCTAATGCACTGCACCGACGACCTCTACCAAACAGTCCCCTTCCTCCTTCCAGTCCAATCCTCCCCCTCATCATTGTGTGCTGCAAGAAATCACTGGCTCCAGTGCTCATGTGTCACATTTCTGTCCTGTGTGCCTCTCTCCCATGTTCCTACCCCACATACCTGCTGCCTCCCTCTGAGCTGTGAGCCATGATTCCCCAGCTCCTCCTCCTGCATCCCATGTTTTTCTCCCCCTATCCATCCTACTTGACATAACACCTCAACCCAGTCTACCCACCGAATTGCAATCCCAGCTTCTCTTATTAGGTGAGTTGTCTATTTTACTTCTAAATTATTTACATTCAGCCAGAACTTTACTTTCCATACTAGTCACATCAAAATATTATTTATTTTCTTAGCCTGACTTATGAATGGTCCATTTTCTAACTACAAAGGCCTGCTTCAACAATGCTATTGCTTTCTGTATGCATACTTGGATGTGGAGTAAAATGTTGGTGCTGATACATATACAAGAAACTGGTCAACCAGAACACTACAGTAGGCTTTAATAGCTTTGCTACAAAAGCATTGGTGACATTATGATCTCAATTGACACAAACACGAATGTACTGTAATGTTTCCCACAAAAATGAGAGATATGAATATTGATTTAGCAGAAATCAACTTGGAACTATATGAGAGAGAGAGGGGGGGGGGGGGGGGTGAGAGGGAGGGAGGGAGGGAGGGAGGGAGGGAGGGAGGGAGGGAGGGAGAGAGAGAGAGAGAGAGAGAGAGAAATATGATGATGATAGACTGACAGCTCAACAAAATCTAAGCCAGAGTTCTGAGTTCTGTTTTATTAGCTTCTTTAATAAAAAGCTGTTATAGGCCCACCTTCATGTACTATGTGGTATCCCATGTGGTAGTTGTAGTCTGGTACAGTTTCCATCACCTCAGGGTAATGTGTTACAAATAGTAGTAGACAGCCAACCTATTGACAGACCAAATACAAAATAAATGTAGTGCATACAATATTTGTCACAATCATAAATGGATACTGTGGCAGAAATATGCATATGAGCAATGTAAATTTTATAATTTTTATTAACAATGTAAAACAAAGGACTACAACGAATGAAATCTTTGAGACATTCAACAATTTTACACACTGTATTGTGGACTAAACTTTATATTATAAATGATGTAAATAAAAACTTAGACATTACTAAAATATTAAAGTCTTATTATTTTCTGTTTACCTTTGTCATTGCTCCTGTAATATTTATGAAAAGGAAACTTCCTGCTTGGGCTATTAAAATTTTATTTGTTCACTACAATAACAATTTTGAGTTATTAAGCATTTTCAAGTACAAGCTCACTATGAAGAGTGCCAATTCATCATTCCTCTTGAGAGGACACTGTACATGTGTCATCTGTGTTTAAATATTCCACGCATATAATAATTTGTAATTTATTTATTTATAAGTTATAATAATTATTTATACAAAAACTCTTCGCAGTTAAAAAATGGAAAGTGAAGGATGAAATAACAACAACATAAAAAAATATATATTGCTACTCAACACACAGAGGAGATGTAGAGTGGCAGAACAACACAGTGAAAAGACTTTTACTATAGCTTTCAGACAAACAGTTCTTCTTCAGAAATAGAGAAGACACATAAACAGAAATGCAACTCACACACACAAGGCTACTTGGGTGGCAGCACACAGTAATCATAAGTGAGTGTGTCATGTTTGTGAGAGTGTGTGTTTTTTGCTTCTATAGAAGGCTCTTTTGACCAAAAGCCAAAGTTTAGCAATCTTTTCATTGTGTATGTCTCTGACTCCATGCTTCCTCTATGTAGTGAATGGAACACAGCAATTATTACATGAAGTGCTGCGATCTTTTATATAAATGGCGAAGTCTTATTACACACACTGAATATTTACACATGGATGACATGAGAAGAGTGTCCTGTTAAAAGTAAGAATGCATTGACACATTTATAGTGGAGTATCAGTTGAAAATGGTATAATAAGCTGTATCACGGTCATGGTGAATAAACAATACAGAATCCAATATACAAGATGACCCCATGGATCTGAAATTGTGCACCATTCATGCAGTCAATCACAGTTTCTATGCTCTAGCAAGGGGGAAAAACTGCTCTGCACCATCAACTTTTGCTACTGCCACTGTAAAATGCAATGGGATAAGCTTTGTGGTTTTTTGGGGTAAAAATTAAAAAGTTCAAGCTCAATTATTAATGGTATCTATACAGTGATTTTACCTTAATGCCTACTTTTAATTTTATGATTCAGAGTAGTATGTCATGAGAAATGAAGAGAAATTATGATTCAATATCCTAACAGTGCAAATGCTCAGACTGGGCAATCATGGGCAGTATACTCACCATGTTCTTTTTCAAAAGAACCATTCTGGTACTTGATGTTAGTGATGTAAAGAAACAGTGAAAACCTTCAATCTGGAGCACCAGATTCTTCCTGAATGTGAGTCCAATAACTTACTATTGCACCACACTTATTTGGTAGCATGTTGCAACCTCAGCTTGTTTTTCAACAAAAGTAAGTAACAGTAAACTAAAGAATTCTAGCATGATTTGTTTGCAGCCACCAGAGGTACATGATAACTATGAGATAAAACATTTTGTTATGCTTGAGAGGGATCCAGATCTAGTAGTCTACAGGAGGTGTCACACTCTTTCATCCTGGGGTCTGAGTGACTTACCCTTCCTTTTAACCTTCCCCAACATGTCTCCTTCTTCTCCCCATATTTATTAGTTCTGATAGCTAGGAAGTGTCTCACTTTTTACTTTTATGTGTATCTATCAGCAGTATTACACAGTCTGTATCTAATTTATTACAAATCTGATTGTAATTAATGATGTGACAAAAAATAAATATGCAGAAATGAAGCAGGCAAAGTGAAATACAGACTGAAAAAAGGCATAGAAAATTCAAAATGAGTCAGCAGAGATAACTGGAGGACAAATGAAAGGCTGTAGAAGCATGCACAATGGGGAAAGATAGATGCTGTCTATAAGAAAAAAAGACAGCTCTAGAGAAAAGAGAAGCAAATGTATGAATACGAAGAGCTTGGGTGGCAAGCCAGTACTGAGCAAAGAAGGGAAAGCTGTAAGGTGAAAGGAATATATAAAAAGGCTACAAATATTACAGAAAAGGAAGAGGAAGTAGATGAAGGTACTATGGGAAATATGATATTGTGAGAATAACTTTATGGAGAATTGAAAGACCTAAGATGAAATAAAGCCTTAAGAGTAGACAACATTCACTCAAAATTACTGAGATTCTTCAGAGAGCCAGTCTTTGCAAATCTATTCCACCTGGTATGCAAGGTATATGAGACAGGTGAAATAGCCTTAGAATTCAAGATGAATGTAATAATTTCAGTTCCAAAAAAGCAGGCACTGATGTGTGAATTTACTGAACTATCGGTTTATTAAGTCATGGTTGAAAAATACTGAAGTGAATTATTTACATAAGAGTGGAAAAACTGGTAGAGGTTGACCACAGGGGAGACCAGTTTTGGTTCCAGAGAAATGTAGTAACACTCACAGCAAAACTGACCTTACACATTAATCTTAGAAGATAGAGATTTATAGCATTTGTAGATTTTGATTAAACTGCACTCTTTGAGATACTGAAGGTTGCCAGTTATTCCATCAAAGGATCAAAAGGTCTTGAAAATCCATTCTTGGAGTCCCAGTCTCCTAATATTTTCAGCCATGTCATTTTACGCAAAGAGTATGTATAAGAATTAGAAACAAATTGCTAAGCAACTGCTTTGCCATTATTTTTCAGAATGGGATGTATTGTTTCTTCCCCACCTTTTTTATAAATTTGGTGAAATGTTCCATAGCATTATCCATGATTATGTGTCAACCCAATGTGTTACCTTGGATTTGAGGTAGTTCAAAGCTGCTGCAGCCAGAGCAGCTCCATCATAAGTACTTGTACCTCTCCCAAATTCATCCATTATAACTAACGACTGGGTTGTTGCTTGGTTCAAGATATTTGATGCTCCCTCAGCTTCAACCATAAATGTGCTCTTCCTTTGCAAAATGTTATCTCCTGCACCCATCCTAAGAAATAAAAAATAATTTCTGTAGGTAAAAATAGGAATAAATTATTTCAGTGAGGAGTGTGGTAGCTTTCTGCATTTTATGGCAACAAAATTTGATATTAAAGCACAGGTGTCATATCATTGTTACATATATTACACTGTTTTTAGGAAGAATATGCACTATGGTTAAAATTCCATAACTGGTTTCTTTCTTGTACAAAGGTTTTCGTTGAGAGTAGCAGTGATATCATGCTGTGGAAAGAAATATGTGAACAAAAATATGTGAACAAAAATATCAAGAACTCTGATGTACTTAGATGAGAACTGTACAAACAATATTCTGCTTTTCTTCAATTATACCTACTACGTAAGCCTTCATTCAGTTTAAACAAGAAACTCTCTTGATCAAAGCATTTCAAAGGCCTAAATATAAAAAAATAAAATATTACAGTTTCCTTGCCAAAAAAAAATTCACTAGAACAAAACCTAATTAATACAAACAAAACATGTAAAAGTAGCTTCCTTAATATTTCTGACCACAACATTTTTCAGAATGTAAAATTTGTCCATATATCCTTTGAATGTATCTGCAGTGGGCTGCTAGAGTTACTTTCCTATGATAAATGCTCATTGCACGAGCTGGGCAGAAAAAGCTGTCCTGCAAGAGAATGCTACAGCCATTGAGTTTTCCATTCATCATGTCCATTAGAGCCTAATCCAAATGAGAACCTTCAATTCAGTCAAGATATACACTGACAGAGAGAAGATAAACACCTGCCAAAAAGTGGGTGTTTTTCCATTATTTTTACAGGTCTGAATCAGATGCAGCTCCAACAATAACCACTATGGCTAAAATTACATTGTCAGCATTTCATTCTGTAGGCTGCATAAACAATTACTCTCATTAAATCACTACATACAATCTGTGCCTCCACATATACTTTGTCAAATAATAGACTCTTCATTATCACATTTTCTTGTCATATAATTCATATTCTTCTCATGATCACCACAGTAAGATTTGTTACATGTACCTTCTTATCATCATTTCTATATTCTTGCTATTGACACATGTATTAAACTGTTTGGTGGTAACCTAGGCTATCACAACATTCATACCACCACCTCACCATATGTCAATGTTCAGCAGGACATTAGGTGCTGGCCCATTACATGTTGTTTGATCAGCCTGTGCAAAGCTCAGCCAAGAGGGGACAACACCTTCAGGCACCACTGACAGCTGCACATCCAGAGAACTGTGCACAGCAAAGGTGACAGATGCCAACTCTATTAATGCTCCTTAGTGTCGTGGAGCTCCTCATAAGTGTTATCACTTGTTAGGGCAGTTAGCCCCCCTTGATGAAATGTGTTGTTTGCTGAATTCCTGTTATTGCAAGCATACTCAAGTGATTTCCATAAGAGTGGAGTTTAATCAGTACAGAAAGCAATCCCGTTAGTGCTATCACAATTGGGCTGCAGAACAGCAGGGGTTTACTCACAAGTGTCATTTCATTACTGCTAAATCTCCCAAATCTTACACAGACACTATGATTAGACATGTTATCATACAAACAGCCCACAGTAAGGAAGTTCAAGGACCCCTCCTTAGAAGTAGTACTCAATATTGTACAGGCGTTTGAAGTTTCTCACTGTGCTGGTCATCAATTAGATCCTTGGGCAGACATAGCTGCAGTCAACTCAGACAGCACCAGGCAAACACGTTCTAGCATGCTCTTGGAAGCAGAGGTTGCAGTGGTGCAAAATGCTTGACTGCCACATTCCACACAAGCACGGCCAAAAACAGAAAACTTTCTGCAAGCCACTGACCTCCTCCCCAGCCTGTTTTGTTCAACACAACTGGCCAGCTTGTCCACAGTGTTGGGCATCATGCTGCATGTGTCATAAGAAATGCCATATTGCAACTGTGTGCAATACTTGATCTGGTTCAGCAGTGCTGTTCACATCTTAATCTGTGGACATTAATGTTGTTAGTCATGTTTGTGAAGATATTCTAACTGTCTGTAACAAACTGTTCACTGATGTGTCTTACACCTTCAGGTGGATACAGCCGCAGCAGGCTTGTTACTTAATTCTAGTACTTATCTATGGCTTAGTTCTCCTCCATTGTTGGCTACTTCACACCTTCTTGTCAGTTACAATAAATAGCAGTTTCCTCTTCTGGGCCAGTTTACAGCAGAAAAAAGCATACAAAATGGTGATTTGGCTAGTAGTATTTCTCATAGTGCATTTATGGAAAATTTGTTTGGTTTGGACACTTCCCAGGCTTTTGGATTTACAGCCTCAGATTCTGTCAATGAAGAGTTGGATATTGTATCCCATCAAGAGACGCATGATTTGTGCAAAGAATATTTGGCCCTTTTTTCAACTGGCCTCAGCAAGGCTCCTGACATCGTAGTGCACAGTGTGACCCTGCTTCTTCCATGTCAAATATGTATCACTTTCACACCACATACAGGTGAAGGCAGCATTGTCTAGACTGATTCCTTTAAGCTTCAAAGAACCCATTTTGCCTAGTCAATGGGCTACACCACCGGACATTAACAAGAAGCCAATGGGCAAACCCTGTCTTTACGATGACTTTAAGGTCACAGTTAATTCCCAATCTGTGGTCAATACGTAGCCCATTTCTCACCCAGACAAACTTATGATGAAGTTGGTGGGCAGACAATGTTTTTTAAAACCCAGTTTGTCAGAAGCGTATTTACAGCTGCCACCTGATGAAGAATCATTTCAGCCTCTTGTTGTGAATATGCCTTACAGCCTCTACAGGTACGACCACTTTGTTTCTGGCAATGCAAGTGCCCCTTTAATTTTCAACATTACTTGGAAAAGTGTTGTATTAATTACCTCAGTGACATTGATATCACCAGTCCCATTACTGAGGATCATCTTTCCAACCTTCATCTTTTGTTTCATACCTTGCATGATGTGGGTCTCAACTGTAATTTGGAAGAGTTAGATTTCTCCCAATCCTCTATAGAATATTTGGGACATGTTATCTCTTGACAGGAGATTCAGCCATCTAACAGCCACACGCAGCTATTGTGTCCCTCTCATGCCCTTCAAACTGGAAGGAGCCTCAAGTATTCTTATTAGTCAAAGTTGCATATTACCAAAAGTTCCTCCCGCAGGCAGATTTGGTTTCCTATCCTCTTAATCAGCTGCTTCAGAAAGGTGCAGCATTTCAGTGGACTCCTGCCTGCAACCATGCACTCAAAGACATTGAAAGACGGTTTGTGTTCTGCCCCATGCTTGGCCACCCATCAGCCAGGGCTCCAGCTTGTGGTTGCAGTGGATGCATCACAATATGGTATGGGGCCCATGTTGTCTCAAAGCTGTGTTGATCATTTGGAACAACCCATCACTTTTGCATTGAAGATGTTGAATGATGTGCACAATAATTACTCTCAAATAGAAAAGATGGCTCTCATTATTATTTATGCTATCAAGAAGTTTCATGTATTTCTCTAAGGTGTTAAGTTTCATCTAGTGACTGATCACAAACTATAAGTGTCTCTTTTTAATCTTGTTGCTCACTTGCTGGACAAGATAGCTCATAGGTTGTAACATTAGGCTCTGTTGATTACTAATAATTATAAATTCATTGCCATTCTTTGGCTCACCATTGAAATGTAGGTGCTCTTTCACATTTGCTGATGGGACCAGACCCTGGTTTTGATCAAGATTAAGTGCACTGTTTTTTCCTCAAAAAGGAAGCTCACAACACATTGGACTCAAGTTGTCACTACTGATAACACTCTTCATCAAGTGCAACAATTTGTTCAGAAAGGGTGGCCTGTGCAGTCTCTGGCCCATTTATTGGATCTCATTCACAATTATTTTTTGCTGAGACACAGACCCAGCCTTGTTCATGATGTTCTTTTGCTGTCAAGAGAAAACACTGTTTCATGAGCGGTTGTTCCAGCAACTCTCTGGCAAGACATTTGTTGCCTTCTGCAACAGGATCATTGGGGTATTTCAAACGTGGAGACGCTTGCTTGTTACCATGTCTACTTCCCCATAAAAGATCATGAGCATGAACATCTAATCACTGCTTGCTCTAAATGTGCAGATCATTAAGCCTCTCCCCAAAAATGTCATTCCCCGTGCCCTGAGCCATCACGACCATGGGTGCATGTGCATGTCAACTTTACCAGCCCATTTTTGGATGCTTATTAGTTAGTGGTCACTGACGCCTATTCCCAGTTCCCATATATTGTCAACTGCCACTCCACCACAGTGGAGGCAATGGTGCGTGCTGTCATCATTTATCTACCCTGCAACCTGGCAACTGACAATGGTCCTCAATTCATCTCTCAGACTTTTGATGATTTCTGTGCTCACCATGGTATATACTATGTTCATGCATTTACATTCTACCCTCCATTGAAGCAGGTGGCTGAAAACTTTGCCTGCACTTTTAACCCTCAGATGAAGAAGTTTATTGGTGGTGCTCCTGTGGAAAAGGCCTTTGTATGCTTTCTGAGTTCCTAAAGGTCCACATCCATCAGCTGCCAGCCACACGTGGTGTGGCATCCACTGTTCTCTGCAATGAGGCCTCCAAGGGGCCCTCCAGCGACATGCTACGGACTAGAGACTCCTGTCTCAGCCACCACATTTGGTTGCCTTGAGCATAGGATTCTGGCAGCCACTAGAATCAACTCTGACCCAAAGTGGGATCTGGCCTCCTCCACCTCTTCACATACCTCCAAGTTCATACACTCTTCTCACACCTGGCCTCCTTCCTCACCTCTGCTGTCTGTGGCCTTTCCCCTGATTCTGCTCTATGTATGCTATGACACCTTGCTCACCCTCCTCTATTTTCGTTTTCAGCCCTCCACCAGTTCAGCAGTACCAGGGCATGGACAGCCACACAGAACATCCACAGGGTCAGCTGGTGCCACTTCCACAGGAGCTGTAACTCGCTCCCTGGCCCCAGGATGCCTCCAGGTATCCAGTATCATTGTCATTGTTCCTGGCAGCTCACATTTGTCCCATAGACATCTGCCATGATGAAGCCATCACCGTCTGAGCTTCTCTTTTCTATCACCTCTGTTTTTTCTTGTTTTTACATCTTGCCAAAATCCTGATAGGAAAGATCGCAAAAGTAGAGGGCATAGGAAAAGTTCCATCTCCCTTTTAAGTGTTTTTGAGTACTATCTGTGCAGCAGTTATTTTGTTTGTGATCATAAAATCTATTAATGACCCTTTTGCAATAAAAAGGAGCATCACCAATAAACTTCTTCATCTGAGTATTAAAAACGCAGACAAAGTTTTCTGCCTTTTTGACATTTATCTACTTAAAAAATATGTTTACAATTTTCCATTTGCTAAATTCTGTGAAAGCTTTTGCTTTCTCATGTATTTTATGAGTTCTCTGTTCACCTTGGTCTCTACCCATATTCTGAATTCTAACACTATTCATTTCTTTATTCATATGTTTTATATACAGAACCCCATAATTTTTGTTAGGTTAATCCAAATGGCTTTTTTATGCCAATATGTTATCATTAATGAAGATTTAAGCAGACTAGAAATCAAGCCAAAAACAGTCCAAAATAACTGCTTTTCAAAAGTGGTAATCTTAAACAAAAGGTTATCTGAGCATGCCTCCACATTTGATTCACATTTTTGCAGTCACTCGTGTTACATTTGACACACATAGGTGGCTGGCTTTTCCATTGAAACATATACATTTTGGAGTTAACATTTACGGATGTAGTTTACTAGTATCATTTAATTTCACTGAATTTCACTACATTAATCCTCATCATCAATTCAATCAGTTTTATGCTATAATTATAAACAACTTTGTTGTAATGTTTGAAGAAGCATTAGAGGAAGATTCCTATGAATAGATTTATAAATCAGACAATGTAGATGGGAAATTTAATTCTTTCTTACACATATTCTGACAAAACATTCAGTCATGTTTCTCCATGAAACAAACAAGGGTAAAATTGAATAGGGGCAAGAATAAGGGATGGATAATTTCTGGGATTAATTTTCTTATAGGAAGGGAGAGCTCTACTTAATTCAGAGGACAAGCCATAGTAGAGAGTTGAAATTCCATATGTACCAGTTGTGTAAAATGCCCTAGAATGTTATTAAAAAATTTAAACACATGCACTATACTCAAAAGATGAAAATAAGGCAAAAGTAATGGCATTTAGCCTCCAGAAAACATCTCTCACAGAAACAATGAAATATTCAAATTACTGGCCAATAAATTTAATGATCACTACCCCATAATGGAAGCAAGCATGGCACCCACTAACAAACAAACCAATAAAGATGCTTTATATTTACTCCTACAGACACTGCATCAACAGACATTAGTTTCAAAAACACAATCGTTCAAGTGGTTACAAAATTTTTCAGGTTACTGAAATAATAATTCTGCTGGAAATGGTGATGTTTCTAGCAGAGTGTTAAAATCATGATTTACAATTAGGTTTCTCTGTAACCAATCAATGATTCAGGGCACATTTACTGACAGACTTAGGAATGATGATGTAATATCCACCAACAAATGGGGAAACAAGCAGATCATCTCTAATTACAGATCTGTTTCACTCCTTCCAGCTCATTTAGAAAGTGACCTATGACTGAATACTGACTCATTTATCAGAGAAGAACTTGTTATCCAGATCTCAGTAAAGGATGAAGTACTGAAATAATTTAAAAAATACAAATTATCCCATTACTGTAATTTATGACCTTGTCAAAGCCTTTGGTTGAGTGGATCAAAATTTGTCCTAGGAAAACTAAAGTGTTATGACAGTAATGGATTCCCTTTTTCGTGGGTGGAATTTTTCCTTCAGATAAGAAATCAGAGGGTCATAATGACAGACTGTGTCACAGGAATGAAACTAATCTTAAAATGGGGGAATGAAACATGTGGGTTTCCAGATGGGTCAGTACTGTGCCCAGTCTTGTTATTAAACTACATAAGTGATATTCAATGACTTCAAAGATTTTAGATGGTGGTTCATAAACTACTAGCATACTAATTATGGTGCCAAATCCAGCAGCACCACTCACTGTTCACGTGATAGCTGAACAGACTGGCAATGGTTCACAGGCAAAAAATTCAAGTTTCAATCTAACAAAGACTCACATCATGTGATTTCAAACTAAAAAAATTATTTCCTAGCACCAGAAGTAAACATTATACACTAAATGAAACATTTTGCACACCTCCTCAGGGTACAGATGGATAATACGTTGAAATGGAGTCAGCACATAAATAAACTAATCAAAAAGCTCAGTTCAGTGGGTTTTTCCCTCAGAAGTGCCTTTCATCATTATGACTTGACAAGAAGAATTAGTTTATATTTCATTCATTTTGTATAGGCCATCTTTGTACCACATTATTTCAACTGTCTTGCTTTATGTGTTCTGATGTTTGCCCAGTGCTCCGGCATTAATTCTCGGTGTTGCTCCTTCCTCTCCTGGGTCCAAGCCTTAACAATTTTTAGTTTTGGCTTTTCTTGGAAATCCTGCCACGCCATAAGTTTCTACTTGAGAGGAACACGCTCCAAGATGTCATCGTGGGTGATGCTGACTTTTTTAAGATCTTTCTCCATCTATGTGAACCAGGCCCATTTTGTTTTCTTATTCTGAAAGCAGGTGATGCTACGATTGGTGTGTCTACCAGGGCTCATTTGGGTCATATGTCCATAAAACATAATACTTCTTTTCCAGATGGTACCAGTTATCTTCTCAATGACGTATTTCATATTCCCCATTCTCTTTGATAGGACTTAAGATCGTTCTCAGAATCTTCCTTTCCTTGGCCTCCAGTTTTTCAATTAGGCCTTTTTTGTTCATTACTAGGCATTCAAAAGCATAAAAGGCCTCTGGACAGATAACACTGCAGTAATGCCTTAACTTTGCATTGAATAATATGGATCTTTTGTTGTAGATGTTTTTGGTTAAATGGAAAGCCATTGCCATATTGTTAATGCATGATATGAAGGCTTCTTTCTCTGATAAGTTGGCTGTTATCTGTTCTCTGAGATATTTAAACTTTTCAACTCAATTTTGCCTTAGTTTATATATTTTGTATTATAGTTAGCTTAGTTTATATATTTTCACTCCATGCTGTCTTATGGAATTATCTTCTAGGATAATACCCAAAAGTAAATAAAATGTTTATTTAGAAGAAATGAGCAGTAGGAATACTGCATAAAGCAAACAACTGTATAGTCTACAGAAGCCTTTTTAATGATCTTGGAATTCTTCCACTCACTTCCCTATACATTACCGCTTAAATCAAATCAGTTTCAGTTGCACTGTGATCTCCACAATCACAACAATAATCTTCATGTACACTTTACCACCTTGGCTTGTATTAAGAGTGCAAATATGTCGATGTTTGATTTTCCTCTGTTGTAAATGCAGTCAACAAACTTCCATCCAACACAAAGTAAGAAATTGTGAGTTCTAACCAAGTGAAAAGAAAACTGAAAACATACCTCATTAGCCACACTTTGTACAAGTTATCTGAATATCTAAATTCAAGGATTGGAAAGTTCTGTTGGCTACATGGCATGCAGCAGTGTTTACTGCAAAGCTGCATGACAACTAGTAGTGTCTTGTAACAAGGCCGCTGTTGTTACAAATGGTCACACCAAGCGAAGTACAGTGTCACAGGGGCAAGAGGCATCATTAGAGGAAACTGTCTGTGCATGTGCACAACAAAGGTAGTGAAGTCCTTGCAACAAACATCAGCCGCCTCAATGTTAGCATATTAAATAGGCCAACGTTGGTAGTTCAGGCTATAATGTCAGCAGCAGCTCACCTGCCTACAAAGTGCCGTATGTTCTCCTGACAAAATGTCAGTATTTTTTAACACCAGTGTAATAAATATTTAGCTACCAATATGAGATAAATAACAACACTTTAATGTTGATACCTGCTGTGCGTCATGCACCGTACTGTACTGGTTATAGCATCTGGCTGCAATGTGTGGGTCATCAGTTTGATTCTCACCATCATCAATTATTAAACATTTGGCATTTGTGATTTTGCCTTACTTATCTGTGGAAAAATATAATTTAACAGAACAGTCAATGTACTTATAAATAATAGGAGCACTCACTGCAGAGGTAAGCAGCTCAAATCTGTGTATACTTATGTGTGTGGTCAATAAACATGCTCCTAGTGTGGAGCATTAGTTCTAGTTAAGTCCCTACTTTGGTAACTGATAGTTGGTATTTTGGTTTCTATGTGACATAGTTGGATGGAGAAACCAGATATCTCGGTCATGAACATCTACAATAAGACTGCAAATATATTATCACCTTCACAGGCAACAGGCAACAGCCTGAATATAAGTACTATATTCCTGCTATGGTATGCATTTGAAGGTAACAAGGGTTACAAAATTGATAGTGAGCCAGATGCACATCAACTAACCTGCAGAGCTTTTGAGAGACGATGGCCAGGATCCAATGAAATGGCTAAAAGAATTCGCTCATGTTGCTAAATGCAAAAGGTGGGATGATATGATGTGCATTGGAAATGTGTATTTTCACTTCATTGGTGCATGCCTGCAGTGGATTCAGAACAACAAGGAAAAGATAAAGGACTGGTATAAAATTTAGACAAAATGTAAAAAAAAGCACGCAATGGCCAGCAGCAACTACACGTAAGCAAAGAACAACTAAAGGATTGACCCAAGCACAAGGGAAAAACAACACATCGGTAGAGGCCTATACACAGTCAACTTGATGCTGTGTCACCCACTGAAGCTGAAGATAATGGAAGCTGACCAAGTTCCATACTTAATGAAGGACATGGCTGAAGATGCCTCCCAAGTGTGTCTTTCAATGGTTATCAACACAGCAGAGGTTTTCATCATGAAGTATCAGTGCATGGAGATGATGCTCCAGAAAAGATTATGGACTTCTTAATAAAGTATCAATTACACCCATGTAAGACCAATATAACCTTGCATTACTAATACAGTAAGTGGTAAGAGAAGAGGTTTAAGGATTTATGATGACTGTTAATATCAAACCCAGACAACCAGAAATAGTACCACTGACAAAGACTGGAGGAATTAGCAACAATAATTGAAGAAAAGGTCTGTCAGTCATTGCCACTGATTTCAACAGGGCAGACCAACATCAAGGAACAAAGTCAGAAAACCATACTGACAATGCAACTGTCAGACAATGTCAAAAGTTCTCAATGAAACAGATACGACTGACTCCTGCAACAATTCAATCATTCTACAAAACAACTGACATTTGGAGAATTGAGGACAACATGGCAGTGTTTTTCCATTACGGGCACTCTGGGCATTTTAAAGAAAGAGAAAGTGTGTTTTACAACTATTATGCAACAAGACTTCAAATATTGTTGTTGTTGTGGGCTTCTGTCCTGAGACTGGTTTGATGCAGCTCTACATGCTACCCTATTCTGTGCAAGCTTCTTCATCTCCCAGTACTTACTGCAACCCACATCCTTCTGAATCTGCTTAGCGTATTCATCTCTTGGTCTCCCTCTACGATTTTTACCCTCCACGCTGCCCTCCAATGCTAAATTTGTGATCCCTTGATGCCTCAGAACATGTCCTACCAACCGATCCTTTCTTTTTGTCAAGTTGTGCCACATACTCCTCTTCTCCCCAATTCTATTCAATATTTCATCATTAGTTATGTGATCTACCCATCTAATCTTCAGCATTCTTCTGTAGAACCACATTTCGAAAGCTTCTATTCTCTTTTTGTCCAAACAATTTATCGTCCATGTTTCACTTCCATACATGGCTACACTCCATACAAATACTTTCAGAAACTACTTCCTGACACCTGAATCAATACTTGATGTTAACAAATTTCTCTTCTTCAGAAACGCTTTCCTTGCCATTTCCAGTCTACATTTTATATCCTCTCTACTTCGACCATCATCAGTTATTTTGCTCCCCAAATAGCAAAACTCCTTTACTACTTTAAGTGCCTCATTTCCTAATCTGATTCCCTCAGCATCACCCGACTTAATTCGACTACATTCCATTATCCTCGTTTTGCTTTTGTTGATGTTCATCTTATATCCTCCTTTCAAGACACTGTCCATTCCGTTCAACTGCTCTTCCAAGTCCTTTGCTGTCTCTGATAGACTTCAAATAAAAGGCCAATTCTGTCCATACCAGACAAATACAAATGAAAAAACCCAATCTGTGAGACAAAGACCATCACTGTACCATGATCAAGGTCACTCTCCAATTCCTGTCATTATGCAGAGGATCCAGCAACTCATACTGCTGCTGCAATCAGAAACTCTAAATGAGACAACTATCTTCGTAAGTGAGGCCATGCCAAATGAAAATCATCCATGAACAAAATTTACCAAGATGTCATAAAGACACATTGATATCATCATCAACCATCAGCCTCTCTAGGCACTGGTCAATTTTGGAGTGACATTTTCTGTGATACTGGATTCTCATCACTGCTAGGTGAAAAAGGTTACGTCCTCAGATTCAAAAAGCATAATGCTAAAGGCGGCATATGGAAAATATGTCCAGCTGACAGGAGACTGTGTTGGGACAGAAATTATCAATGACAGAACACAGTCTTTTGAATTTGTTGTTTTACCAGAATAGAGGCATAAAGACGTTATTGGAAGGGGCTTTTTACAGTAATCACAAGCCATTACATACTGAGGAAGACTGGAGCTTCAGACTGAAGAAGCTACTCCAAGTTCATGCAATGAACGAATCATGAAAGGTTGCCAGAAAATAAAAACTAAAAAAAATTATCTAGGAAAGCCTGGTAACTTAGGTGGAGACATACAGTACCAGTCTCTTTTGCCAGTTCAGTATGAGGTCATACGACTGAAAAAGCCACCAATTTCACACTCACTGATTGCAAATTGAATGCAAAAGGTGACCATCTGTAAGCAAACAGTCCCAAAAGCAGTATATGTTCTAAGATGACGAGAGTCATGGGCTGTCTCCTAATATTACATCAGACCACCTTTTGCCCAGAGTAGTGCAGCAACTTACAAGGTATGCACTCAGCAAGTCGTTGGAAGTTTGCTGCAGGAACACTGAGCCATGCTAACTCCATAGCCATCCATAACTGTGAAAGTGTCACTGGTGCAGGATGTTGTGCATAAACTGACCTTTCGATTATGTGCCATAAATCTTTGATGGGATTTATGTCAAGCAATCTGGGTGGCCAAATTATTTGCTCAAATTATCCACAATGTTCTTCAAAGCAATTGCGAACAACTCTTGCCTAGTAACATGACATTATTATTTGGGAACATGAAGTCCATGAATGGATGCAAATGGTATCCAAACAGCCAAACACACCTATTCCCAGTCAATGATTGGTTCAGTTGGACCAAACGACCCAGTCCATTCCATGTAAACACAGTACACATCATTATGGAGCACCACCAGCTTGCACAGTGCCTTATTGACAATTTGGGTCCATAGCTTTCGTGGGGTCTGCACCACACTCTGACACTACCATCAGCTCTTATCAACTGAAATCAGAACTCAACTGAGCAGGTCACGGTTTTCCAGTCATCTAGGGTCTAACTAAAATGATCACAAGCCCAGGAGAGGTGCAGCAGGTAATTCATGCTGTTAGCAAAGCCACTCACATTGGTTGTCTGCTGCCATAGCTTATTAATGCTAATATTCTCCACATTGACCTAACAGAGACATTTTTCATACATCCCACACTGATTTCTGCAGCTATTTCTCACACTGATGCTTTTCTAACAATATTATGAAAAGGATGGTTGCTACTGACCATATAGCAGATATTGTGAGTCACAGTTAGCACAACAAAACGACTGCAAGAAAATAAGCTTTCCGCCAACAAGGCCTTTGTCAAAAATAGATGACAGAAAACACACACACACACATTAACACAAATGGATCTCACACACACAACTGCAATCTCTGGTAGCTGAAACCACACTGCGGGCTGCACCAGCAGTGCATGGTGGGAGAGGCAACTGGGTGGGGGTAAGGAGGATGCTGGGATGGGGATGGGGAGGGGGAGGGGGAGTAAGAGGGAGAGCAGGGTAGAGATGGGGGGTGTTGAAGTGCTGCTGGGGAGCGTGAAGGGATGAGATGGAGAGAGGGTAGGGCAGATAAGTGCAGCTGGGAGGTTAGATGGAGGGCAGGCGGGGGGGTTAGTGGAAAAGAAGAGAGGTATAAACTCTGGGTGTCTTTCAAGGGACAGAGGGCTGTGTAGTATGAACAGCGAAGGGGCTGGAAGGGGCGAGGACAATGACTAACAAAGGTTGACACCAGGAGGGTCATGGGAATGTAAGATATATTGCAGGTAGAGTTTCCACTCGTGCAATTCAGAAAAGCTGGTGTTGTTGGGAAGGATCCGTATGGCACAGGTTGTGAAGCAGTCATCAAAATGAAGAATGTCATGTTGGCTGACATGCTCACCAATAGGGTGGTCCCAGTGTTTCTTGGCCGTAGTTTATCAGTGGCCATTCATGCAGACAGCTTGTTGGCTGTCATGCCCACAAAGAATGCAGCACAGTGGTTGCAGCTTAGCTTGTAGATCACATGAATGCTTTCACAGGTAGCCCTGCCTTTGATGGGATAGGTGATGTTTGTGACCAGACTGGGGTAGGTGGTGGTGGAAAGATGTATGGGACACGTCTTGCATCTAGGTCTATTACAGGGATTTGAGCCATGAGGCAAGGGGCTAGGAGCAGGGGATGTGTAGGGATGGACAAGTACACTCATGCTCATAAATTAAGGATAATTGCAGAATGTGGCGCCACACAACGTGGCACTAAACAAAACTGGCACTAATAGCATAGGCACATAGGGAACACACACAGATCTGTAAGTCCACGGTATTGGTGATAAGTTGAGAAAACCGTCTCGTAACACATGTGCTACAAAACGCCACTGTTTCCTGCGCATGTACCCCGACATCAATATGGGATATGATCACCGTGCACACGTACACAGGCCACACAATGGGTCGGCATACTCTGGATCAAGTGCTCGAGCAGCTGCTGGGGTATAGCCTCCCATTCTTGCACAAGTGCCTGTCAGAGCTCTTGAAGTGTCGTAGGGGTTTGAAGACGTGCAGCGATACATTGACCGAGAGCATCCCAGACGTGCTCGATGGGGTTTAGGTCTGGAGAATAGGCAGGCCACTCCATTCACCTGATATCTTCTGTTTTGAAGTTTTTTTTTTTTTTTTTTTTTTTGTCATCAGTCTACTGACTGGTTTGATGCGGCCCGCCACGAATTCCTTTCCTGTGCTAACCTCTTCATCTCAGAGTAGCACTTGCAACCTACGTCCTCAATTATTTGCTTGACGTATTCCAATCTCTGTCTTCCTCTACAGTTTTTGCCCTCTACAGCTCCCTCTAGTACCATGGAAATCATTCCCTCATGTCTTAGCAGATGTCCTATCATCCTGTTCCTTCTCCGTATCAGTGTTTTCCACATATTCCTTTCCTCTCCGATTCTGCGTAGAACCTCCTCATTCCTTACCTTATCAGTCCACCTAATTTTCAACATTCATCTATAGCACCACATCTCAAATGCTTCGATTCTCTTCTGTTCCGGTTTTCCCACAGTCCATGTTTCACTACCATACAATGCTGTACTCCAGACGTACATCCTCAGAAATTTCTTCCTCAAATTAAGGCCGGTATTTGATATTAGTAGACTTCTCTTGGCCAGAAATGCCTTTTTTGCCATAGCGAGTCTGCTTTTGATGTCCTCCTTGCTCCATCCGTCATTGGTTATTTTACTGCCTAGGTAGCAGAATTCCTTAACTTCATTGACTTCGTGACCATCAATCCTGATGTTAAGTTTCTCGCTGTTCTCATTTCTACTACTTCTCATTACCTTCGTCTTTCTCCGATTTACTCTCAAACCATACTGTGTACTCATTAGACTGTTCATTCCGTTCAGCAGATCATTTAATTCTTCTTCACTTTCACTCAGGATAGCAATGTCATCAGCGAATCGTATCATTGATATCCTTTCACCTTGTATTTTAATTCCACTCCTGAACCTTTCTTTTATTTCCATCATTGCTTCCTCGATCTACAAATTGAAGAGTAGGGGCGAAAGGCTACAGCCTTGTCTTACACCCTTCTTAATACGAGCACTTCGTTCTTGATCGTCCACTCTTATTATTCCCTCTTGGTTGTTGTACATATTGTATATGACCCATCTCTCCCTATAGCTTACCCCTACTTTTTTCAGAATCTCGAACAGCTTGCACCATTTTATATTGTCGAACGCTTTTTCCAGGTCGACAAATCCTATGAAAGTGTCTTGATTTTTCTTTAGCCTTGCTTCCATTATTAGCCATAACGACAGAATTGCCTCTCTCGTCCCTTTACTTTTCCTAAAGCCAAATTGATCGTCACCTAGAGCATTCTCAATTTTCTTTTCCATTCTTCTGTATATTATTCTTGTAAGCAGCTTCGATGCATGAGCTGTTAAGCTGATTGTGCGATAATTCTCGCACTTGTCAGCTCTTGCCGTCTTCGGAATTGTGTGGATGATGCTTTTCCGAAAGTCAGATGGTATATCGCCAGACTCATATATTCTACACACCAACGTGAATAGTCATTTTGTTGCCACTTCCCCCAATGATTTTAGAAATTCTGATGGAATGTTATCTATCCCTTCTGCCTTATTTGACCGTAAGTCCTCCAAAGCTCTTTTAAATTCCGATTCTAATACTGGATCCCCTATCTCTTCTAAATCGACTCCTGTTTCTTCTTCTATCACATCAGACAAATCTTCACCCTCATAGAGGCTTTCAATGTATTCTTTCCACCTATCTGCTCTCTCCTCTGCATTTAACAGTGGAATTCCCGTTGCACTCCTAATGTTACCACCGTTGCTTTTAATGTCACCAAAGGTTGTTTTGACTTTCCTGTATGCTGAGTCTGTCCTTCCGACAATCATATCTTTTCCGATGTCTTCACATTTTTCCTGCAGCCATTTCGTCTTAGCTTCCCTGCACTTCCTATTTATTTCATTCCTCAGAGACTTGTATTTCTGTATTCCTGATTTTCCCGGAACATGTTTGTACTTCCTCCTTTCATCAATCAACTGAAGTATTTCTTCTGTTACCCATGGTTTCTTCGCAGCTACCTTCTTTGTACCTACGTTTTCCTTCCCAACTTCTGTGATGGCCCTTTTTAGAGACGTCCATTCCTCTTCAACTGTATTGCTTACTGCGCTATTCCTTATTGCTGTATCTACAGCGTTAGAGAACTTCAAACGTATCGCGTCATTCCTTAGTACTTCCATATCCCACTTCCTTGCATATTGATTCTTCCTGACTAATGTCTTGAACTTCAACTTACTCTTCATCACTACTATATTGTGATCTGAGTCTATATCTGCTCCTGGGTATGCCTTACAATCCAGTATCTGATTTTGGAATCTCTGTCTGACCATGATGTAATCTAATTGAAATCTTCCCATATCTCCCGGCCTTTTCCAAGTATACCTCCTCCTCTTGTGATTCTTGAACAGGGTATTCGCTATTACTAGCTGAAACTTGTTACAGAACTCAATTAGTCTTTCTCCTCTTTCGTTCCTTGTCTCAAGCCCATATTCTCCTGTAACCTTTTCTTCTGCTCCTTCCCCTACAACTGCATTCCAGTCGCTCATGACTATTAGATTTTCGTCCCCCTTTACATACTGCATTACCCTTTCAATATCCTCATACACTTTCTCTATCTGTTCATCTTCAGCTTGCGACGTCGGCATGTATACCTGAACTATTGTTGTCGGTATTGGTCTGCTGTCGATTCTGATTAGAACAATCCGGTCACTGAACTCTTCACAGTAACACACCCTCTGCCCTACCTTCCTATTCATAACGAATCCTACACCTGTTACACCATTTTCTGCTGCTGTTGATATTACCCAATACTCATCTGACCAGAAATCCTTGTCTTCCTTCCACTTCACTTCACTGACCCCTACTATATCTAGATTGAGCCTTTGCATTTCCCTTTTCACATTTTCTAGTTTCCCTACCACGTTCAAGCTTCTGACATTCCATGCCCCGACTCGTAGAACATTATCCTTTCGTTGATTATTCAATCTTTTTCTCATGGTAACCTCCCCCTTGGCAGTCCCCTTCCGGAGATCCGAATGGGGGACTATTCCGGAATCTTTTGCCAATGGAGAGATCATCATGACACTTCTTCAATGACAGGCCACATGTCCTGTGGATACACGTTACGTGTCTTTAATGCAGTGGTTTCCATTGCCTTCTGCATCCTCATGTCGTTGATCATTGCTGATTCTTCCGCCTTTAGGGGCAATTTCCCACCCCTAGGACAAGAGAGTGCCCTGAACCTCTATCCGCTCCTCCGCCCTCTTTGACAAGGCCGTTGGCAGAATGAGGCTGACTTCTTATGCCGGAAGTCTTCGGCCTTCAATGCTGATTATTTATCAAAATTTAGGCAGTGGCGGGGATCGAACCCGGGACCGAAGACGTTTTGATTATGAATCAAAGATGCTACCCCTAGACCATGGGTACTCCTCCACAACGGCAGCTTGTGGGGCCATGTGTTATCATCCATCAGGAGGAAGGTGGGACCCACTGCACCCCTGAAAAGGTGGACATACTGGTGCAAAATGCCACCCCGATACACCTGACCTGTTACAGTTCCTCCGTCAAACACATGCAAGGGTGTACATGCACCAATTATAATCCCACCCCACACCATCAAACCACAATCTCCATACAGGTCCCTTTCAAGGACATCAAGGGGTTGGTATCTGGTTACTGGTTCACGCAAGGTGAAAACTTGGCGAGAATCACTGTTCAGACTACACCTGGACTCGTCCGTGAACATAACCTGGGACCACAGTTCCAATGACCATGTCAGTGGAATGCACCTTGCAGGTCTCTGGGTGAATAAACCAAGTCTGTTCAGTCGTCTGTAGACTGTGTATCTGGAGACAACTGTTCCAGTGGCAGTGGTAAGGTCCCGAGCAAGGCTACCAGCAGTACTCTGTGGCCGTCTGGGGGCACTGATGGTGAGATATCGGTCTTCTTGTGATGCTGTACACTATGGAGTCCCATAGTGTAGTGCCTGGACATGTTTCCTGTCTGCTGGAATCTTTGCCATAATCGTGAGATCACACATTGTGGCACACGAAGGGCCCGTGTTATGAACTGCTGTGTTTGACCAGCCTCCAGTTGTCCTAGTATTCCACCCCTCATAACGTCATCAATGTGTGTTCTTTGAGCCATTTTCAACACACAGTCACCATTAGCAAGTCTGAAACCATCTGCACACTTACTGGCTGCACCGTACTTTGATGCGCACCAACACACCTCTGCGTATGTGGACTGCTGCCAGCGCCACTGTGCGATGACCGCAGGTCAAATGCACTGCATGGTCATACCCCGAGGTGATTTAAATCCGCTAACTGCCCACCAGAGCATTGTTTCACCATATGTCAGCATTATCCTTAATTTATGAGCATGAGTGTATACTGTGTAGGTTTATTGGATGGTGAAAGACCACTGTTGGAGGGGTGGGAAGGATAGTGGGCAGGACATTTCTCATTTCAGGGCGTGACAAGAGGTAGTTGAAACCCTGGCAAAGAATGTAATTCAGTTGCTCTAGTCTTGGATGGTAAGGAGTTACGAGGGAAATGCTCCTTTGTGGCCAGATGGTGAGACTTTGGAAGAGGGTGAGAGACTAGAAAGATAAGGCTTGGGAGATTTGTTCTTGTACAAGGTAGGGAGGATAATTACTGTCTGTCAAGGTCTCAGTGACATATTTCGAGATGGACGGCTCATCACTTCAGATGTGACAACCACAGGTGGTTAGGTTGTACTGAAGGGACTTCTTGGCATGGAACGGGTGGCAGCTGTCAAAGTGGAGGTATTTCTGGTGGTTAGTAGTTTTGATATGGACAAGGTAATGATGCAGCCATCTCTGAAGTAGAGGTCAGCATCTAGGAAGATGGTTTGTTGGGCTGAATAGGACTAGGTGAAGCAAATGGGGGAGAAACTGTTGAGGTTCTGGAGGAATGTGGATAGGGTGTTTTCACCCTCAATCCAGATCGCAACGATGTCATCATTGAATCTGATCCAGGTGAGGGGTTTAGGGTTCCGGCTGTTTAGGAAGAATTCCTCTAGATGACCCATGAATTGGCTGGAATAGGATGGTGCCATGTGGGTGCCCATAGCTTTACCCTGGATATGTTTGTAGTGGCAAAGGTAGTGTTCAATACCAGTAAGGCCATGGGCATTAGAGAGGGGCATTATGGAGGTGGCATCAATAATGAAAAGCAGGACACCATGTGGTAAAGGGACAGGAATTGCTGAGAGTCAGCAGAGGAAATGGTTGGCATCTTTTATATAGGACGGTACGTTCCAGGTAATAAGTGAAATAGTGAGTGCCAACTGGAATAGAACAGAGAAATAGTAGAGGGTGGGGAGGAGTTCGTAGGATGAGACACAAGATGATGAGGCACCGGAAGTGTGTGGGAAATTACATGTGAAAATACAGGACATTGATCAATTTGAAGGTACAGAGTTAATGATATTGGCAGGATTATTTCACCTCATCTAGTCACATCTGCTGTCCCCCTTGTTCACACTTATCCACCCTCAGACCTGCAGCCATGGTAAAATAATTATTTTTATTTATATCTTTTCTTTGATCTCATTGTGACTTCATGGCAACTTTAGTGAGTTTTCACCTTTCACTGTCATTGCCTCCCTCAGATTTCATCTTTCTCATCTGTTTCATTTTTCTTGTGATTTTCTCCATGTATTGGGTGTACTTTTATGAATTTTTTCGGGCATAATTTATGTTATTTACGGTGTTTTTTGGGTCTTTCCCACCACAATGGATCCTTGCCTCTTACATCTGCGTCAATACAGAAAAGTTTCCTTATCCCTAGCAAGAACTCAGTACTATTCCTGCACTGTTGCTTGGCTCATGGAATACCCCCAAATGGCCTTACCATCAAATTACACATCTTTGACTGCTACCCTTTCTTCCACAATGATGTCCATCTGTTCAGATTCCACCCTCACTAACACAGTCGTGCAAAACCATATCAACCGAACTGAAACCACCATGCAGTACCTTCTCTCCATCCATAAAATTCTCCTGCTATGTAATCCCAAAGTCCTGGAACCCATAACAGACATTGTAACTCTTGCCCTCCAGGAACTAAAGTAATATTCACAATGCCACCTCAAAAACCTCTACACCCTGCTCACTTACTACTCCTGCCTTGGAATACCACCGTCCACCACCTCCACAACAACCTCCAAACCTCCCCTATGATCTCTCATCATGGCTAACAAATCTTGTCTCACAGAACTACTACATTTACCTAACCATCCTAAACTCCCTCCCGCCACCACACAGAATCCAGAAACACAGTCATGCACCTTTCCTCCATAAGCCTTAGCCCCACATAAATATCTGTCTTTTCCAAAGCCTCACCTTTTGCCCCACTTGCAAATTCAGTCATGCAGGACTTGTTATAGACTTTCTCTCCTTCTGCCAGTCCTTACAGTGCAAATACTTTTTTGCCACCAAACCTACCAATCAGACTTAACCAAAGACCATTTTTTAACACTGCCTGATACACTCCACTACTCTATCCAACTGTGATCCACCCCAACTGCCCCCAAATGTCCCCCTGTTAACTTTCCAGAACTTCTTAACCTCAAACCTTGCCTCACCATCATTCTACAAATCCCTCAAGATGCAAACTAACCTTACATCTGCAGAAAGAACTGCAGTCACCATCTAAGAACTGATCCCGACCTTATAATCCTACCTGCGGACAAATGCTCCACCACTGTTGTTTTGAACTGCAAGGATTGCCTGGCAGAAGGACTCTGGCAGCTGTCAGATACACCCACCTACAAACCTTACTACAGTGATCCCATTCCAGAAATCCAGCAGCATCTCCAGTCTCTCCTCAAATCCTGAGGCCATCCCAGAACCTCCTCCGAGTCCATCTCTCTGCTTAATCCTACCACTCCCCACACTCCTGCCCTCTACATGCTTCCTAAAGTCCATAAACCCAACCACCCAGGATGCCCCATTGTGGCTGGTTACCATGCCCCCACTGAGAGACCCTCTGCTCTCATAGACCAACACCTTCAGCCTATTACCCAGAACCTACCCTCCTATATAAATGATATCAACCATTTCCTCCACCGACTCTCCACTTTACCACATGACACCCTGCTTGTCACTATTGATGCCACCTCCCTTTACACTAACATCACTAACGCTCATGTCCTTGCTACTATTGAACACTACCTTGTCCAATGCTAAACGGATTCCCAACCATCAACCTCCTTCCTAGTCACCATGACCAACTACGTCCTCACCCAGAATTACTTTCCTATGAAGGAATTACCTATAAACAAATCTGGGGTAAAGCTAAGGACACCCATATGGCACCATCCTATGCCAACCTATTCACGAGACATCTAGAGGAATCCTTCCTAAACACCCAGAATCCTTTTACCTCTCTTCGTTTGCACTAACCCCCCCATCCTCTGCCCTCCATCTAACCTCCCAACTGCACCTAGCTGCCCTACCCTCTCTCCACTCTGTCCCTTCATGCTCTCCAGCAGCACTTCAACATCCCCCTCCCCTACCCTGCTCTCCCCCCCTCTCCCCACCCCAGCCCCCTCCTCATTCACACCCAGTTGTCTGCCATCATGCAATGCTGCTGCTGCAGCTTACAGTATCACTTCAGCTGCCAGAGACTGTAGTCATGAGTGTGAGTTGCATTTGCATTAGTGTGTGTGCGTGTGTGTGTGTGAGAGAGAGAGAGAGAGAGAGAGAGAGAGAGAGAGAGAGAGAGAGAGAGAGAGAGAGAGCACGTGTTGTCTATTTTTGACAATGGCCTTGTTGGCCAAAAGCTTATTTTGTTACAGTCCTTTCATTGTGCCTATCTGCATCTCAGCATCTCGCTATATGGCGAGTAGCAACTATCCTTGTCATAATATTGTTACATTCCATCCTGGATTTTCCATTGTTTGATTGTTGCTTTTCTGTTAGTACTGACAACTCTACGCAAATGCCACAGCTTATGGTCAATAAGTGAAGACCGTTGGCCACTGCGTTGTCCTTGGTGAGAGATAAGGCTTGAAATTTGGTATTCTCGGCACACTCTTGAAACTGTGAATCTCAGGACATTGAATACCTTAATGTTTTCAAAAATGTATTTCTTCGCAATGAATATACCGACTGGCTACTGGCAAATTGGAGTCAACAATGATAATCAAGAAAGTACAGCTTTCATAAAAGCTAATGGCCTCATGAGTTCCAAGTTATGCCATTTGTTCTGTGCAATTCTTCAGCTACCTTTGAACATTTGACATACGTTGGGGGGGGGGGGGGGGGGGGGGCGACAGACCTCCACAAAGGACTTACGCAAATTGATATTCAAACAGATAGCAAAGGAAAATGTAAAACTATAATCTTCCTTGGCCAATGGGTGAAGGTGCGATGCTGCAGTGCAATTTCACCACACAGCTGGTAAGGAAAGTAAATAAGAGACATGTTGATACCAGGGCACAAAGTCTTTGCAAATTTCATATTGTGCACTCAGTTGGACAGTAAGTATGACTTGCAGAGAGATGTATGAACAATATAAGCGGGCATCTGCATTTGAGAGAGGATGTGTAGTTGGGCTCAAAGAAGCTGGCTGGAGTAATCAGCAAACTGACATTTGAATACATGTGATGTCACTGTTTGACAATATTGACAGGAATGGATGAACTATGATGAAAAACAGCATCAAGAAGGTAGTGATCAACCTAGAGAGATTACAGAACATCAGGACCAAGTAATTTGTCAGAGAGGCACTTGCTTCCTGGATTCATCATCATCATAGATCCAACGTGCAACTGTTACTTCTGTAACTACAAGGATCATTAAGAGGCAGCTCACAGGAAGGGGGCTGACCTCATTGTGCCCTTTGCACCAACCACCATTTACTTCAGTACACCAAGAAGATGGTTTTCAGTGGTGTTGAGCACATTCTGCTTGGAATCTCATTGACTGGACTAGAACTGTCTTCAATAATGAGTCTCGCTTTCAACTGAGCCCTGATCAGCAGCAAAGGTGTGTCTGGAGATGCCCCTACAGCAATGGGATACCAACTTGATTGTCACTGGCCATATGGCCTGATAACCAGGAGTGATTGTCTGGGGCCACTTCATTTCATAGCAGGACCCCTGTGGTTGTAATGCACGGCACGCTTAATGGCACAGCTGTACGTCAACGATGTTCTAGGCCCTGTTTTGTTGCCCTTCATGACAATCCAACCTGGGCTTACATTTAAACAGCAATATAGTGCTTCCCGCATGTGGCAAAAGTTTCTACTGCTTGTCTTCATTCTTGACAGACCCTATCTTAGCCAGCATGGTCACTGGATCTCTTAGCAACTGTGAACATTTGGAGCTTTATGGACAGGGCCCTCCAACCAGCCTGGGATTTTGACATATAAATGTCAATTGGAAGAATTTGGCATGATAACCCTCAAGAGGACATCAAACAACTCTATCACTCAATGCCAAGCTGAATAACTGCTTGCATAAGTGCCACAGGTGGACTAACGTTTTATTTACTTGCTCAATTTGCAAAGTTCTTTCTCTTGAATATATAATCCATTTTTTTAAACTGTAATCATTTGTTTGTCTGTACATGCACATCACATCTACTGATTTAAATCAAGCACTTATTAATTCCAGGCCTGGGATTTTTGATGATACTACACACTGATGCTGCTAGTAATAGAGAAAGTTAAGTCTCCAGACTACTCTCCAAGTCCAAGAAGAATTACCCTAGGACTGAGGAAGAGAGCAAGAACTTTGTTCTGACTCTACTTATATGGAAATATATAGTAATCAAAAATACACAGTCCTTAGGGTTTCAGATTTAAGGTATGGTGATAATCTCATTAATATATGAAAGTGGTTTGAAAAGTTCTTGGAACAGAATAGAAATAAAGTACTTACATCACTGAAACTTTTTTTTATTTTTCAATGTAGTCTCCTCATAGATTAATGCACTTGGTCCAATGATGTTCCAGTGCCTTCATCTCATCTAGAAAATGAGTTTCCTCCAGACCTGCAAAATAGTTGTCAACTCGGGCTATCAATTCTTCATTTGAAGTGAATCTTCGTCCGCCAAGAAAAATTTTCAGTTTTGGGAAGAGATGAAAGTATGTCGAAGCCATATCAGGTGAATAAGACAGGTGTGGCAACAATTCATACCTTAGTTCATGTAATTTTGCCATGGTGATGGCACATGTGTGTGGGCACACATTGTCTTGATGGGAGATGGAAATGGAAATGTTGTGTGGCTAGGGCCTCCCATCGGATAGACCGTTCCCATGGTGCAAGTCTTTCGAGTTGACGCCACTTCGGTGACTTGCATGTCGATGAGGATGAAATAATGATGATAAGGGCAACACAACACCCAGTACCTGAGCGGAGAAAATCTCCAACCCAGTCGGGAATCGAACCCGGGCCCTTCGGTATGACATTCCGTCGTGCTGACCACACAGCTACCAGGGGCGGATGATGGAAGACTTTATTCCTTGCTAAACCTGGCCTTTTTTGCATATCTTTTGTTGCAATTTGTCCAGGTGGTTAGCACAGTATTCTCCAGTAATTGTTTGCCCAGAGGGGAGATAATCTACAAACAGAATCCCCTTTGCATCCCAGAATACTCATGCCATGACCTTTCCCAACAAAGAAACTGTCTTTGCTTTCTTTGGTGACAGAGAATCAGCATGTTTCCACTGCTTTGACTGTTGTTTTGTCTCTGGGGTATAGTAGTGCACCCAAGTTTCATCTGTGGTAACAAACCAGCACAAAAAATCTTGTTGGTTTCTTCTAAAACGGGCCAAACATTGTTCTGATATGCCCAATCTCACGTGTTTTTGATCCAGTATCAAGAATCATGGCACCCATCTTGCAGACAATTTTTCATTTCTAATTCTTCAGTGAAAATGTGATACACCCTTTCAGATGACAACTGGCAAGCGTGAGCAACTTCATGCACTTTCAATTGGCGGTCCTCCATGACCATTTTGTGCACTTTTGCAATGATTTCTCGAGTAGTGACACATCTTGGCTGACCACTGTGCAGATCATAATCTAAGCTCTCCCAACAAAATTTAAATTCATTTGTCCATTTGGCAAAAGTTGAATATGAAGGAGCAAAGTCCCCCAGTGTATTCTGGAAATCAGCATGAATGTCCTTTGCTTTCATATCTTTCTTTACAAAGTACTTAATCACTGCTCGAATCTCAATTTTATCCATGTTCGTAAATCACTACGAGGAAGCAACAACAGAGCCACGTCACCACCACAGCTCTCTCCCAAGAGCACTGACATGGTACATGTTTACAGTCAACAGTCCAATGAATATCATGTGAACAATTCATTATGCTAGTGCTGACCTCTCATGGTGATTCTGAGAACTTTTCAAACCACCCCCATATATCGACTGCACGTCATTTTTGCACACATTGTCAGCTTGCTGCTTCCATGTAAGTCATCATTTATGTATAAATCCAAATTTACATTCCGAACAAGTTTTTGACAGAATTTCAATCACGATATTTTGAATATTTGGACCCCTCAATGTAAAGTGAATAATATTTGTTTTTTCTCTCTTTACTTTTAAGCTGTCTCATTCAAAGTGAATTTTAAGCCTTCTCTATAAAGTTCTGAATATCTTCAATTAGCCTGGGCTTACTGTCTGCACAACAGACACCAGATGTGTCATTGGTATAAATAGTGATCACATGCTTGTTACCTACAGAACATGGGAAATCATTTACATGACATATAAATGAGAATGGACGTACAATAGAGCCCTGAGGAAGATCAAAACATGTATTTCCTATCCTGATTAACTCCTCTCCAGCATTTCTCCATTGTTGTTGTTGTTGTCGTCTTCAGCCCTGAGACTGGTTTGATGCAGCTCTCCATGCTACTCTATCCTGTGCGAGCTTCTTCATCTCCCAGTGCCTACTGCAACCTACATCCTTCTGAATCTGCTTAGTGTATTCATCTCATGGTCTCCCTCTACGATTTTTACCCTCCACGCTGCCCTCCAATGCTAAATTTGTGATCCCTTGATGCCTCAGAACATGTCCTACCAACCCGTCTCTCCATTATCATATATTAATTTCTGTGCACTGCTGTCCACCTGTTAAATATGTTTCCAGTGAAACCATTCATCGCAGTTTTTGATAAGAGTACATCATGATGTACTCTATCAAAAGCTTTTGATATGTCCAGGAATACTCCCGCTTCTTATGACTTTTTATTTTTTTTCAAGTACATAATGAACAAATTAAACTGCTGTTGACATGGTACTTCAACATCTTCTGAAACAATGCTGGAAATCACCTAACGCCTCAGCACTGTTGTAAAGTTTCAAGGTTCCTTTTAATATTATTTTCTCAGTCACTTTGTTAAATGTTGAGATTAGGGCAATGGTTCTGTATTTCTGAACATGCTTTCTTTCCTCTTCCATGTGAGGTTTTGATTACAGCCAGTTTCAAATTGTCAGGAAATACACTATCTTCAAGAACACAGTTTATTAAATGAACTAACGGTTTCACTAGTTCATGTTTGGATCTCTTCAATTGATATGGAGAAATTTCATCTAAACCTGCAGCCATTTTGTTTCTGAGGCTGTCAACAAGCTGCAAAATGTCATCTGTGCTTACTGCAGGTACTGCACCACAGCTATGTTCATTAGTGGACTCAAATGTATGCTGTGTACCCAGTATCATGCAGACATCACTTTTGACAGTATCTATAGTCATTAAAAATATTACTAACAAGAAGGCAGACAGAAATTATATCGTTATTCACAGTTAATTCTACATTATTAATTTTAGTAATAGATTTGTTGTTTTTGATTTCATTTACAACTGACCAGCAGGACTTTGAGGCATAATCTGAGCTTAGTATCTGTTGGGTAAGTCTTCCCGCTTTTAATCTCCTGACTTCTCTGGAGTACTGATACTTGTTCTGGTTGTAGATTTCTTTACGTAACTTGGAGTTATCAATCTGGAGAAGCTATACTGTATTCCATTCTTTCTTTCACTTATTTTGCTCTAATGCCTAATCAAACATGTTTTCATTTTAAAGAGAGATTTTCTGACTACTCACTTTTGAATGGGATGGTACTCTTTATGTGCCCAGTCAGAAGTTCTAAGAAAATGTTCCACTTATTGTTGACCCCCAGTGGTAGTAATACACTGAAGATAATGATACACACATATACAGAATGCAGTAGTATCATGAACACAAGGTATAAAAGGTCAGTGCACTGGCAGAGCTATCATTTGTATTCAGGTGATTGATTTGACAAAGTTTCCAATGTGATTATGGTCACATGAAGGGAATTAACAGATTTTGAATGTAATATTCTGAGATCCACAGTGTCAAGAGTGTGCAAAGAATACCAAATTTCAGGCATTACCTCTCACCACAGACAATGCAGTGACTGACAGCCTTCACTTAACGACCGAGAGCAGTGGCATTTGTGAAGAGTTGTCAGTGGTAACAGACAAGCAACACTGCCTAAAATAACTATAGAAATCAATGTGGGATGTAGGATAAATGCATCCATTAGGGCAGTGTGGTGAAGTCTGGCATTAATGGGCTATGGCAGTAGACGACCAATGCGAGTGACTTTGCTAACAGCACAACAGTATCAGCAGTGCCTCTCCTTGGCTTGTGACCACATCGATTTGACTGTAGATAACTGAAAAACAGAGGTCTGGTCAGATGAGTCCTGATTTCAGTTCACAAGAGCCACTGGTAGTGTTCTAGTGTGGTGGAGACCTAACAAAGCCGCAGACCCAGGTTGTCAACAAGGCACAGTGCAAGCTGGTGGTGGCTCCATAATGGTGAGGGGTGTGTTTACATGCAATGGACTGGTTCACTGAATGGAAATGGTTATGTTCAGCTAATTGGAGACCAATTGCAGCCATTCATGGACTTCATGTTCCCATATAACTACTTTATTTTTACAGATGACAATGCACCATGTCACTTGGCCATAATTGTTCGTGACTGGTTTGAAGAACATCCTGGACAATTTAAACAAATGATATGACAATCCAGATCACCCAATATGAATCCCATCAAACATTTATGGGGCATATTCGAGAGGTCACTTCATGCACGAAATCCTGCACCGGCAACACTTTCACAATTATGGTTGTTTAAAGAAACAGCATGGCTCAATATTTCTGCAGGGAACTTCCAATCACTTGTTGAGTCCACGCCATGTGAAGTTGCTGCACTATTCCAGGCTAAAGGAGGTCCAATATGATGGAAGATATTTGTCACCTCAGAGTAGCCAATTCCCTAGGTTCCAGACTTAAACTATGTCTGAGCTTAGCAACATTGTTTGCAGATAGTATTTCCTTGTACTTGTATATTTTTCTTGGTTTGAATTTGGTACTACATTTCAGAGTGTATATTCCCAATATATCCACCAGGATACTTGGCAAGATGGGCACAGAAGCTTCAGTATACAATATCCTACAAAATTGTTAAGGCTTTCGTGGCCACTTGTTGACAAACTGCCTATTGGCTTCTGTCTCGGGTTCTTCGGCCGACGTTCATCTAATGATTTTCCTGACGTTTCGCCAGCACGAGTGGCTGGCATTGTCAAAGCTTCACCACCGGCAATGGAGGGTGAAGCTTTGACAATGCCATCCACTCGTGCTGGCGAAACGTCAGAAAAATCATTAGATGAACGTCGGCCGAAGAACCCGAGACAGAAGCCAATAGGCAGTTTGTCATACAATATCCTACTAATACACAAAAATGGACACAAACATGTAAACTGTATTTTGCAAAATCCATTGGAGGAATTTTACCACACTGATGATATCCTAGTAATCGCTGCAGAAATAACATTGTACCTGAACAAGATCCATCATTCCTGAAGGCCATGGTACAGAACCAAAAATGGCATAAAGACAATTTATTACAGAGATGTGGTGGTTTCTACTATTCTTGCCTGAGTGGTATCACAATTTCAACATAGTTAGCACTTGGCATTATATTGGGGGCTATCAGAGAGAACCATTAAGTCAGAGCACACCGCCTTAAAAATTATATCCGATGTTACGGAATCCCTGGAACATATTAATTTTAAAGCCATGAGCATCAAAATTAACTCATTAAAATACACTCATATGCAAGTCTCTAAGCAAAAACATACTAGATTCAAAATACTGCCTCTGCTTTAGATATTTCACTTAACAAAGTTAAAATAATATTACACATTCACAAGCTGCATTTTACCGCATCCACATGGTCATTAGCAATATAAATACACTGGCGGAAAAAAACTGCAAGACCAAAGAATAATTAACGTAGAGTAATGAAATTTCAGGAATACAAATGTCTAGATAACATACTTAAGTGATTACCATTGCAAAATCACAGGTTAATGTAGGTGTGAGATTCACATTTGCAATGTGAAATGTTACCTTAGGAACCAGTGTAACCACTACAATGTTCAATGCAAGTATGCAAATATGCATGCATTGTGTTGTGCAGGTGCTGGATGTCAGTTTGTGGGATAGAGTCCCATGCCTTTTGCATATGGTCTGTCAATACAGGGATGGTTAATGCTGTCTGTGGATGATGCTGGAGTTGTCATCCAATGACGTTGTATATGTGCTTTATTGGAGCCAGATCTGGTGATGGAACTGGCCAAGGCAACATGTCAACATGTGTAGGTTCTTCATATGGCCTACACATACAAATAAATATTTGTAATGATTCTTATTCATGCCATCCCCATACAACAAAGATATTGTAGGGAGGTATGATTATATATGAGTAAGTTGGCAGAAAACTGAAAGCTATACTATCAATTTTTTTATGCACCTCAATTGTATTTTGATCAATCTCTGTGGGTGTTGGTCTTTTCAGCTGGTATGACAAAGATGTGTATACTTGCACTCTCCCAATATTAAGGTAACTACAAGTTGTTATATGTGGAAGTCATGTTTTCATTCTCCTACTGAGCTATGTCCTAAGCTCCACATCCTGATGTGATGAGAACTTGCATTTTTAAATGGACATTTTTGGAGAAGAAGTCAACACGAAGAGAGAATAGCCGATGCACCCACATTGTCACTGTTGTACACTGTAAATATCAAGCCTACACCAAAACTCAAAGAAATTAATTTACAGCCAGTGTTCCAGAACTGCCACAATGTTTCTTAACTTGCATGCATCCATACCTGTGTGCATTTATGGACTTACAATTTCTGGTGCGGCTAAACATGCATTAGTACAACTACATCAGCACTGAACAATTCACATTATTCCCCTCCAGAACCATTACAGACACTCTGTAGAGCATTTTGGCAGCGGTACATGGGCGAGCACTATTCTGTTGGGAAACTCCCCAGGAATACTGTTCATGAACAGCAGCACAACAAGTCAGATCACCAAACTGATGTAAAAATGTGCAGCCAGGGTGCATGGGATGATGACAAGAGTGCTCCTGCTGTCATATGACATTGCACCCCAGACCACAACTCCAGCTCCAGGTCCAGTGCGTCTAGCACATAGACAGGTTGGTTGCAAGCCCTCAATTGGCCTCTTCCCAACCAACGTACAACCATCACTGGCACCAAGGCAGAACCAGTTTTCATCAGGAAGCATAACAGATCTCTGCCCTGCCGTCCAATAAGCTCTTGCTTGATGCCACTGAAGTCACAAATGACAGTAGTTTGGGATCAGTGGAAAGCACACTACAGGGTGTCTGGCTCAGTGCTGTCCTTGAAGTAACCAACTGTAACAGTTTGTCAGGTCAATGTGGTGCCAACTGCTGCTCAAATTGCTGCTGAAGATGCAGTAGAACGTGCAAGAGCCATATGTCGAACACAGTGGTCTTCCTTCTGAGTTGTGCCACGTGGCAATCCTAAGCCCGATCTTCTAATGCACAGCGCTGCCAGCACTGGCTTCTTGTATCCCTATGACGCAACCTCTTTCAAACTTAGAGGGTCATCGATAATGGCGTCTTTGACAGCTTAAATGCATTTTTGACTAACATCAACTCACCACATCAGTCTCAAAGATAACTGATGCTCACAACTACTACAACATGTAATTAAAGCAAACCTGGTTTGAATCCTCATAGTGGTATTATTAGTGCTACTCTTCTGTGGCTAACAATAAATTTTAATAGACATCATCTTTCAGCTGTAGAAACACACCTACCAACTTTCATTTATGTCACACAACTCCTTCTTGGTGTTGCAGTTTTTTTTTTTTCCATCAGTGTACTGATATTCAGAATTGGAAATTGTGCAGTCCTACAGCATTGACTGCACACCAACCAGCACAGTGCCAAAAAATGGCATCAAGAAAGTGATGACCAACCTGCCAATGGAAAGAGCGGGCAGTGCCACACCTCCAGGAACACAGAGTTCAGTGCCCCCTGTCAACACTGATTTAACCAGCTGCCCGTCGCTGGTCAACCCAGTTCGGTCACATACTCTGAGAGTATCAGTACTGAGTAATATCAAGATGACACTTAGCCTGTGTTCTGGGAGTAGCAATAGTGAAAATCACTTGCATGTACGCCAGAGGAAGCAAGTTAAGTTTCGGTTCTCTTCTTTTTAGAAATATATAAAGTGTTAAATTAATCAGCATGTGATATGTAAAGATCATTTTGGATTCCTGTCATCAGCCATTGCAACTACTCTCCTTGTTTGTTAGTGTCAGTGCTGACTCCCACTGTAGCCAACACAACAGAAATGACAAAGGTGAAGTGCATAGCGTAGGTGTGCTTATTTGGTCTTGAGAGACGCAAACTCTTCTATGAGCAGATCAAACAGATCAGCCTCTACCTGAAATTGTTCACTATTTAAAGTTTACATTGGCACAAACTAAATTTGTTAAAGATACCTGAATTCTAACAGGCTTCTCGTATTTTACACCTTGTGCAGCTGCACAGGGTACTTGCTGAAGACACTGACTGTGTCATCCACACACCAATCTTCTCTCTCCACTCTCCACCAGTCAAGAGTTCCTACGCCATTTGCAAGTGTCACTCCTATTTGTTACTTCGAACCAGCTATTGTGACACATTTCATCATTACATATATTACAACTGATTCATTTTTTAGTATTACAAATACCCCTGCTAATTTTTAAACTTCAACATGAACTTCTCACAGAATTTCTTTTGACTTTATTTCTCAATTAGAACTATTATTTTGTACCACACAATTTTCTCCCATTCCTACTCAACTTCAATGGACAATTGTATGCCTCTTGGCTGATGGTCATTTTCCTGTATTTCTTGGAGCTTACGCTTTCTGGAAATCAGAAGCCTATCTAATGATGATATTTCTAGAACATTCTACATGTCCTGCCCAATACCCTACAGTTATGTTCCAACTTCATGTCTCCCCCTACCTCACGATTGGCCCCCTTGAGGAATCCCCAACATGACTATGAATGCTGTAACCTGCTAAGAGGGAGAACAAAATAGATCCCCACACACCTTTTTATGTCATGGTGTCTGTTGTATTGCCTTTGACTAATGTGCAGACTACTTTGTTTCATTTATCACCTAAATAATTACACATTTTTAACCTCAGAGATCATTGCTTTTCATTTAGGTGTATTGAAAAACTTATATACTAATTTTAAATTATGATTAATAATTATATTGTTCTGTGGGATACATAACACAGCATGAGCCCTAAGTTTCATGTTAGTTCTACCCATAAAAACAATCAAGTTGCATCATTTAAAATAGCCCTAAGTTTCATGTTAGTTCTACCCATAAAAACAATCAAGTTGCATCATTTAAAATAGTTAGTGATTTATTTCTCATTTTCCTATAACACAGTGGTTTCCAAAAATTGGGGGAAGATCACAAAATATAATTTAAAAAGTGTCATATGTGTCACATGTTATTAAACTTACCTTAAGTTTAGCACACATGACAATGTGTTATTAAACTTATGGATACAAACACACAAAGATTCATTTTGAAACTTGGATCATACTCGAAATGTACAAAATGAACATGTCAGTTTTGTATAGCTCAAGTATAATCAATATAGACAGAGATTGCTCTGATGTTAACCCTTTCCACTCCCAACAGTGAATGGTGCTTGACACAGCAAATTTTGTCTTCCATTCTAGTGTCAAGCTTCATTCCAGATTTTTTTCAGCTCTCAGATGCTCCATTCTTGAATCTGACTCTACTAGGTACCAATTCTGGATAGTACTACCATCTGGGTAAACCTGGTTAACTTGGCATCAAACTGTAGCAGCAGTGTTGGGGGAAATGTTGTAATTATTACATTCAAATTAGTAGGTGCGAGGTGACTAGTTCATGTATGCTCCTTTCTGAGGAAGAGATTGTACAGCTTTTAGACTAATCTCTAAGCGAAAATGAAGGGACTATAATTTTGATGATGCACTGATTCATTTGTAAACTTACAAGTAAAATGATGAGGAAAACAGTGAAAATGTTCACTTTTTTTTTATTCAGCACAAGATTCATGGTGAATACAGAGTGACAATGACTCTTTTCCTTTTGATGTTTCAAAGTGTTGTTTTATCACCTAAACTAGCAATGTTCCATCACCATCAGTTGGTTTCTTTCAGTTAATTTTTACAGACAACTTATTCCAACAGACAGCACACAAATCAAAAAAGTCTGCTACAGTAAAAATGTGGAAAATGACACCATTTCCACAACTTTCTGCATGGTGGGACTGGAGATATAGTACCATAGAAGAAATGAAATGCTCCCACGGTGTGCTATTGGATGCGGCAACACAAAAGTGTAAAAATGTGTAAGAGAATGCTTACAATCATATACTTTTGTTTCAGATTGCTTTAGTTGCAAATGACTTATGGAAATTTTTTAGGACACTTCATGTTTCTAATCCATAAAGTGCAACACATGTCAAAACTCAGGGTCAGTCACATCTGAGTAAAGTGAAAATTGTGTTGGATTACTTGTCTGACAAGTTTTTCAAAATTTATAGACCATATAAGCATTTAGTTGCTGTTGAATGTATAGTGTTGTTCAAGGGTCAGGTGTTTTTCAAAATGAATAATTCTCAAAAACCATAAAACTGGGGACAGAGAATTTATGTAATTTCAGATTCATCAAGTGGTTGTATCTGTAGTTTGACATCCTATTTTGGTTCTATAACTACAGAGTTATTGATTTATCCAGACTTGAATTTTTCTCAGGGAATAGTTCTTCAACTGCTGGCTAATATCAGAGATATTACAGGGCAATCAGGATATCATTTGTACACTGACCATTTGTACACGGCTGCAATCAAGAAAGAAGTTCTGCATCTAAACAAGTATGAAATAAAATCCCTCTGCAATAACAAAATTATGGTTGTAGGATGGCAGGAGAAATGAACTGTTCTGATGCTTTCTACAAAAGCAAATAACTCTTCCACTTGTAGAAAGGAGAACCAGAAAGGAAAGGGAATGAATAATGAAACCACGTGTGATTACTGGTTATGATTTGAAGACTGGTGGAGTTGATTGATCTGAGCATTTTATTTACAGTTACAGTTCAGTAATGAAGAGTCGCAAGTGGTGGTGAAAACTGTGCTTCTGGTTCTTGGAGGTACGTCTTGTACATAGCTATTTACTGTATGGGAACCACTGTGAGAAACTTACAACTTGATGACATCATCTCACAAAGCACTCTGTAAAAGTGTTATTAGAGACTTGGTGAAGAAAGAAGACGAGTACGAAAATGAGGGCTACATTCAACTTCTGATGATGAGGAACACTGAAATGGAAAGTTGCACATTATCAACAAGTTTCCTGGGAATAAGCATAAGGATTGTGCCATGTTTTTTTTAAAAAAAAAAAAAAAAAAAAAAAAACCAACATCAATGGAATGTGACAGGTGTGAATCTATGTATTAGTGTTGGTCAGTGGCCTCTTTGTTTCCACAAAGAGACTCTGCAATTCTCTGAGGCGTGCTTGCTGCCCAGGCAGTAGTGATTTAAATAAGAGTGCACAGAGATGTCCTTTGTCTGCTTTATGGAGTGCAAAGAGTTAATAAAGGTTCCATGAGTCCCATATGAAATAAATGAAATTCTTCTTGTGATTTTCCTTTTTGTCAGGCATCAGTCTGTGGACCATTTCAAATAGAAGACCACTTACAGATAGTACCAGAGACATGTTGTGTGTGTGTGTGTGTGTGTGTGTGTGTGTGTGTGTGTGTGTGTGTGTGTGTGTGTGTGTGTTAGTTGCATTATAATTATAAGCTGTTGAAGACATTTATCTATGAGATGAGCCCCATATTGTTAAGTGGCGCAATTTTGTAAGATGAAATCATCACTTGCTGCACCAGGCAAGGATGTACATAAGAACCACAGTTTCACATAAACAGCTAGAGAAGTATGTGTGAAGACCTAAAGATGTTATACATGGCACTGCCTTATTTGATGGCATATTTTCCATGAATGTTTGATGGATGGTACTGAATTCTGGCTTTCCATAAAATTAAAAATTGTTTTCTGTCATTTTGTTAATTGAACCAGATCTTATGTATCAAAAGAATATTTCTCATGAGTAGCTGTAATTGAATTATCTAGGTGGCAAGTCTGATATTAAAAAACAGTTCCAGAGTCAACGAACAACAGAAGGGCAAATCATCTGGTCTTGTCTCTGATTGGCCAACGGTCTCTCTTTGCATCTCATCTGGTAACTGATTTATCAGTTACATTTGACCTAGCTGATTAATCCAAGTTCTCTTCTCTTACACATACCATCAGTTCCTGTCCTACTCTCCAACTCTCAAATATACAGTTGTTTGCTATGCAAAGATAAATCAAGTAGACTGCTTTGTTTTTCCCCAATTTAAAAAAAACAGTGGATATTGTCAGCTTTAAAACTATTCATAATATGGAATTCTATAAAGGCACCTAGTACAATAATAAACAGATAATTTATGCTTACCATACATAAACGGCATCAAGAATGCTGATAGTGGCATACTCGGCTGGTATAAATGAGCCGGTGTGTGCCATAATGACTAACAGTGCAACCTGGCGAACATAACAAGATTTGCCTCCCATGTTAGGTCCTGACAGCACCATAGGCTCAGAGCTCTGTAATCATAAACAACTAGTTGTTTTCCATCCCTTCAGATTAATGAAATTTAACACTTCACAGAAATGAAAATATAAGCTTGTGTTTATTAGTTTTAAAAGAACAGAAAAAGGACAAAAATGTCTAACTGGTTAAGTAATTTGACTACGAAACCTTTCGCAATGTAGTCCTTGCATAAAAAGTTCTCGGTTTACTTGCCGCGTCAAATTTGGATAAAATCCCGAGCTTTCGATGACTACCTCTGTCATGATGGAGGTAGTCATCGAAAGCTCAGGATTTTATCCAAATTTGACATGGCAAGTAAACCGAGAACTTTTTATGGTTAAGTAATTGTTTCTTTCGTGATTATAATAGTTATATTGCAAAAACAATTTAAGAATAGAAAAACTGCCTGTGAATGAGGCAGCATCAGATTGAGAGTGATTCACAAAAGATAAAAGGGCTGAAAATGCATTGGAATGTAGTATTTTTACACATGTAAAAAAGAGGGGGAAGATTATAAAGAGATTGGGATTATTTAAAGTATGCTGTATGAAACTCACTTAAATTCTTGACAGCATGTAAACACAGCATGGGTGGGAAAGATGTTTTTTAAAAAACTATTATTATCTGGCTTTAATTTATTAAACCACACCACCACCAATTTGGTACCAGTATATAAACATATATACACATATATCACAAAAGAATGAATCTGCACAATGATTTAAGATTATTTAACAGAACTCACACAGGCACATAACTCAAGAGCTAAAAAATCTTAACATGACACCAACTGTATCATGAAGAGAGTAAAAATGGGAAACAACAGAGTTTGAAGACATACACCAAGAGATTAGAGTGGTAATGTAATCTCTGATAGTATACCAAATTTTATTACAAAAATGTTAATGCTCCACATGCCCTATTCTCACAAGATATCCTGTGAGCTATGGGTGAAGGGCACCAGGCACATTCCACATTCCTGAATTTCCAAAAATCAATTGTCATGGTGGCCCACTGCAGACTATTAACAATGGCACAAGCACACAGAATAGCTTTTGAGATAAGTGAATGGACTGAAAGACTTCTTAAGTAAAAGAACCCAGTCCTTGATCATGAATGTTCATAAAAGACACAGATATCGTCAGAAGTGCCTCAGGGCATTGTGATACAACAGCTATTATTTTAAAAATACATAACTGATCTGGTGGACAGGATGAGCAGCAACTTGTGGCTGTTTGCTGGTGATGCTTTGGTGTATGAGAAGGTGTCATCATTGAGTTAATTGTAGGAGGATACAAGATGACTTAGACAAAATTTCTAGTTGGTGTGGTGAATGGTATCTAAGAAAAATGTACATTAATGCAGATCAATAGGGAACACAAACCCATAATGGTTGAATATAGCATTAGTAGTGTGCTGCTTGACACAGTCACACAGATCAAATATCTAGGTGTGACATTGCAAAGTGATATGTAATGGAATGAGCATGTAAGAACTGTAGCAGGGAAGGTGAATGGTTGAATTTGGTTTATTTGAATGATTTTAGGAAAGTGTGGTTCATCTGTAAAGAAGATGACATATAGGATGCTAGTGCGACCCAATCTTGAGATTGCTTGAGAGTTTGGGGTTTGCACCATGTAGGATTAAAGAATATCAAAGCAATACAGAGGCGGACTGCTAGATTTATTACCAGTAGGTCTGAACAACACACAAGTATTATGGAGATGGTTGAGGAACTCAAATGGGAATTCCTGAAGGGAAGGCACTATTCTTTTTGGGGAACACTATTGAGAAAACTTAGAGAACTAGCATTTGAAACTGACTGCATAACAATTCTACTGGCATCAATGTAAGTTTTGTGTAAGGATCACAAAGATACAATCAGAGAAATTGAGGCTCATAAGGAGGCATATAGACAGCCATTGTTCCCTCCATATGTGTGTGGAACAGGTAAGGAAAGAACTTGTGGTGGTACAGGCACCCTACACCATGCACCCTATGGTAGCTTATGGAATATTTATGTAGAAGTAGAAGACTAGGCTTCAAATAATTAGATTTCTTCATGCAATAGTTTAGAAATCAAACAGTGGTAGAGTGATGTCCATTACTGGGTCAAAGGTATTAGCCTCCTCCATAAACAGGTCCACTTTGTTACTATAACAAAAAGACCATCAAGGACTGATAGATGTATGAGGGGAACTTAAAAAGTAGAGACTTTTGCAATTCCTCACCAAAGGGCTTGGTAACACTGCTAATATTCAGGACTGAAGTAATGTCATTTGTGACAATTCTATACAACTAGCCATTCTTATTCCTGTGTTAATCATTGTATTGTAGCAGACTGTGAAACACGGCAGCTCCATTGTCGATCTGCCCCAAAGAGGAAATGAGGACACTGATTCACTTTTTGTTTCCATAAGGTCTTAAACCTGTAGAAATTATTTGTTGAATGCAAGTGCAGTATGGTGACAGCTGTTTATCATGACATAAGATCTACAAATGGATACAGTGCTTCAAACAGGGAAGAACTTAACTATGTGACAAGGAAAGATTTGATAGGTCATCAATGTCAACAACTGAGGACAATTCTGAAGTCATTGAGGGTATGGTGATGGAAAACAGACAAATCACCGTGGATGAAATCACATATCAGTCATTGTTCAGAGTATTCCATCTTGCATGACAGACTACATTTTTAGAAAGTGTGCAATGTGGGTACTGAAAAAAAATCATCTGCACAACATGAGGTGCAAAGGATGGGCAATTCTTGTAAACAACTGGCCTATTATCATCACGAAGGAGATGGATTTTTACAGCAAATCATTACTGTAGACAAAACATGGTTGCATACTCTCAAATCAGAAAGTAAGGCTGAGAGCATGATTTGGAAACTCCATCATCACCAGAAGTTAAGAAATTTAAACATCAACAATCAGCTGGTAAGATTATACAAACACTATTTGGGGACAGGGAAGGTGTGGCAGCCATTCATTTCACTCCTAGAGGTGAAACTGTGAACAATGAGGAATACTGTGATGTGTTGTGAAATAAACTGAAACCTGCAATCAGATACAAACATCACAGAAAGAAAAGCTGTCATCCAGCAGCAAGGTAATGTTTGGCCACATTCTGCGAAACAGACAGACAATAAATGAGTTGGGATTCAAATTGCTGGAACATCCACCATACAGTCTAGACCTGGTACCAAGTGAGTTCTGTATGTTTGGACCTTTGAAGGAAGCACTAAGGGGAAGAAGATTTGCAACCAATGCAGAAGTCATGAATGTGGTGCAAGATTGGTTACAGCCACAACCAAAAAACCTTTTTTCCAACGGAATCAAAAAACTTGTGAAATGTTCGACAAAGTGCGCTTTAGCACAGGGAGTTTATGTAGAAAAGTAATGTATGTTTCAGTGTTCTATCATTAGAATAAATATTCGTTTTCTTGAAAGTCCCTTTATTTTTTTGACTTCCCCTCACAGAGTCACACAGCTCTCCTTTTGTTTTGTACCATCTCCTGTACCATTTTCTGTAACATTTCCCAAATTTGGAATTTCTTTTTATTGTTCCATTTTCGGTTCTCAGTGCTTTGTAACACACATTTTGAGTCTAATACCATAGATATATTCCAGAATCCAAAATTATGCTCAGATCTGAGAGCTTCTCATACTACTATCAGTTGCACAGTAAAAATAAAACAATGTGAGGGCAGCTGAACTTGTCTGCAAATACCTCTGCCTGGGGGAAAAATGCACTGCACTCTGCTGAAGTGTTCTGATGTCAAGAGACTTAATAAACATTTGAATGAAAAGTAGTCAATAGAGATTAAGCACTGAATCTTGAGTTAACTGTGTTGAAACCATTTTCATTAAAGCTGAAATGGTGATCACTGAGATTTTCAAACTGAATGGTAGACCAGTTGAGATTATGTGACTATCTGAATGAATCCAATGGTCTATGGCACTCACTGGGTCCAGCATTGTTCCTACCAGAGGACAAGGATTCCACATTTTCAACGTGGAGCTTCTGAATTGTAGATTGTCTCTCATTTTTTGTTAGAGGCTGATTAATTGCCTATTAATCTGCTGGATTTTGTGAAAAACATTTTTGTCCAGTAAGTGTTGATGTTGAACACTCAATTAAGTTCCAGCAGTTTCTACTAGTAAGACATTCATCAGAGTCAATTGCAATGTATGAAAGCACAGCCACAAACATCAGAATTATAATGAGTCAGATTTCTGAGGTGCACATTTGGTGGCATTGTGATATATGACATGCCATATGACTGAGTGAACAAGGTCCTTATACATGATCCAAAGAATGTAAAGGTCCACACTTGATGAAGTTCCAGCAACAGAACTCATAGTGTTACAGCTGTTTCAATTTTTTATTGATAATGTGAGATGTACGATCAGACTACATAATGCATGACAAATATCATTCCAAAAATTTCACATTGGTCACAATAAGAAAAGAAAGGACTCCCAATAAAATGCTTGGTTTGGATAGTTTATCCTGATATGGCTGAAGTGAAGTATGTGACCTGCAATCCTTATTTCTTGAAAATAAACTTTATTGCAAATTGTTGATTGCTGTTTATTACTTCAAGATAAAAAAAAAGGTAATGTGGCACAATAGCCTGGTGTAAAGTTTTCTACTGGATGCCACTTCGGTGACCTGCATGTCCTTAAAACAAACGGCACCTGGTTTTCCTTGGAAGGTCGCCCATCCAAGTCCTAACTGGGCCCAATGTCACTAACTTCAGTGCTTGGGCGGCAACCAGTGTTACTAACATGGCAAGTCTGTTGCCTGTTTCAAGATTATTGGTTTCAGGCACTGTTGCCTGTCTTTAGATCATATCTATAGCTACACAGTATAATGGAAATAGTCAACGGCTCATATTTTGTTATGTACTGGATTGCATGATAATGTCATAAATTTTCTGTATCAAATAGGTAAGTTCAAATTTTACCCTCGCATTTTGTATAGGGTGGCAAAAGCTATTCTAGGTGCGGTGGGCAAAATCTCAGACTGAATGGATCTCATTTTAGGACATTATTTTAGGAAGTCATGGCCCTGCCAAAGTAGCTGATTAATACATTCCAGACCAGTGTAATACAGGGTGACCAGTAGTGTGCTCCGAAGTTGTTTTTGGAGGGATCAGCAGTACCAGGATTGGATGTGATGGCCCCAGAAATCTGCTTTTGACCTATGCTGGTTGGGTAATTACATCCAATGAAACCTGAGGTGAGAACAGTGGTGTATTGCTGTAAAGAGTCTGCATCCAAACAAATATGTTTGCCTCAAATGCTAAGGCTGTATGGGAGGGAATTGTTTGACATGGAAAGAATGGCAACTGTCAAAATTTAAGTCCTGCTGTTTGTTAGTAGGTCTAATGTGGGCAGCAGTGTGTAGCTGGACTTTGATGAGAACAAGACCAACATCAAGGAAAGTGGCATGAGACTGCAGAGATTAGGACGATGGCCAAAAGCTATTCTAGGTGTGGCGGGCCAAATCTCAGACAGAATGGATCTCATTTCAGGGCATGATTTTAGCAAGTCATGGCCTTGCTTAAGTAAATCTTAATTGGGAGAAGGTATTCAGAGATTCCACGAATTTTAACACATAAGCTTCACCTTGAGTCCTTATGGTAGAGATTTCATCAATGTATCCAAACTAAACCATGGGCTGAAAACTTATAGATCCCTTGAAAGCCCACTCCATACAACCCATGAAAAGGCTGGCATAGGAAGGATCCATACTGGTTCCCATGGCCGTATCCTGATCTGTTTGTGTTTCTGCCTCTCAAAGGTGAAGTAGTTGTTGGTGAATATAAAGTTGATTAAGGTGAATAAGAAAGATGACATAGATTTGGAATCAAATGACTGCTGACTGAGGAAATACTCAGCAGCAGACGGATCATGTACATGCAGGATGTTGGTATAGAGAAGTGGCATCACTGGTGACAAGCAAGGTGTGTAGTGGGAGTGGGACAGGCACAGATTTTAGATGATCTACGAAATGGTTAATATCTTTGATGCAGGAGGAAAGTCTTTGTACCTTGGGTTGCAGGTGCTGATCAATATATGATCAATATAAGATATATGTTTGGTGGGTGCTTGGAAGCCAGCAACTATAGAATGGCCAGGATGACTGAGTTTGTGGATCTTAGGAAGAAGGTAACAGATGGAGGTGCATGGTCTGGGTGGGGTGAGAAGTTCTATGGGTTGAGGTGTTAGTCCTTGCGAGGGGCCTGAGGTTTTATGAAGGGACTGCAGGTCAGTTTGAATCAGAGGAATGGGATCTTGATGGCAGATGCTGTATGTGGAGGTGTCAGATTGCAGGCATACACCTTCACTAACATACTCCTTTTGGTTAAGTACCACAGTGAGAGATCCTTTGTCTGCTGGGAGGATAATAATGGAGTCATCAGCTTTTAGGGAATGTAGAGCTTGGAGTTCTGCAGAGGTCATGTTAGGGGCATGTTGTAGGGCCATGAGGAAGGGTTGTGAAGCAATGCTGGATGTGAGGACTTCTTGGAAGGCTTGTTAGTCATGATTTTGAGGTAGTGCTGGTGGGTCAAGTGGAAACATGGTCGGAACTGTTAAAGGCAGAGTTCAATATCAAGTTTGCTGTTGGAAAGATTTTGGGACTGGGTAGCAAAGTGAAATTACCAGTAGACGTTACAAGGGAAGGAAATTAGGGTTTCACCAAAAAAGACCGATCAAAGTGCTGAAAGTGAGACCCTTAGATAATACATATAATTCAGGAGGGAAGAGTGCTTTAGATGAGAGGTTGAGGACACTATACTGTTGTGACTGGTTTTTGTGATTATGAGTTATTCTTGGTCTGAGAGGCTGTGGTGAAGGCTGTGGGATGTTAACAAGGTTGGCCAAGCTCACCATATGTGTATCTGCCTTAGTTGATCAGCACCTGCAACCCATCGTACAAGACTTACCTCCTATATGAAAGATACCAAACATTTCCTAGATCAACTGAAATCTGTGCCTGTCCCACTCCCACCACACACCTTTTTTGTCACCATTGATGCCACCTCTCTCTACAAAGACATCCCCTCTGTACATGGACTGTCTGCTGCTGAGCATTTCTTCAGACAGCACCCACCTCATTCCGAACCTATGACATTCTTAATCACCTTCAACAACTTTATACTTACCAACAACTATTTCACCTTTGAGATGTATAAATACAAACAGCCAGGGGTACAGCCATGGGAACCAGTGTGGCTCCTTCCTATCCCAACCTTTTCATGGGTCGCTTGGACGGGGATTTCCTGATATCCATAAGACTTCTGCCTCTGGTTTCGTTTAGATACATTGATGATATCTTCACCATATGGACTCCTGGTGAGGCTGACCTGTTAAATTTCCTGGACTCTCTGAATACCTTCTCCCAATTAAATTTCATATGGTCCTATTCTGAACACTGTGCCTCTTTCCTCATGAAAGACCACCTACACACTGCTGTCCACATTAAACCTGCTAACAAATGACAGTACTTACATTTTGACCACCATTCTCACCTCAGCCTTCACTGGATGTAATTACCGAACCAGCCTAGGTCAAAAGCACATTTTCGTGGCCATCACACCCAATCCTGGTACTGCTGCTCTCTCCAAAAAACAACTTTGGAACACACCACTTGTCACTCAGTATTATCCTGGTCTGGAATGTATTAATCAGCTACTTCAAGAAGGAAATGACTTCCTAAAATCATGTCCTGAAATGAGATCCATTCTGTCTGAGATTTTTCTGACCGCACCCAGAATAGTGTTTAGTTTAAAAATAATAAACAGTGTGGAAAATTCTAAGTCCTTGGGTGTGTGTATGAATGAAAACAGAAAAACCATACAGCAAATCTAACAAAACATTTAATTTTAGCTGCTTTTGTCATGAGAATAACTGCCACCTGTGGAATTAAACAACTCAGTCAGTTTACATATTTTGCAGATTACCATTCACTGATGCGTTATGGGATAATATTCTGGGGTAACTCCTCATCTGAGCAAAAAAGCATTCATTGCACAAAAGAAAGTAATTAGAGTTATGTGTAGGGTTCACTCATATATCTCTTTAAACAGCTGGGAATAATGATAGTAGCCCAACAGCATGTTTATTCACTTATGATATTTGGTATCAACTGTCTATCCATATCCAAGAGTAAGAGAGATATTCAAAAGAACATCACTAGAAGGAAACATTATCCTTTAATAAATCTAGCTTTGGCATCAAAATGGGTGAAATATGCAGCTATAAAGCCCTTTGACATCTACCCATGAAAGAAAAGTCTGACCGGTAGCAGGAGTACTTTCAAATGCAAATTAAAGATGTTTTTTCTGAACAACTCCTCCTATACCATATTTTCCACTGACATGTTTCACATCATAACATTTACTTTGAATACGAGGTATATCCACGCTCCATTTGGTTATATAAAACAAATGTGTACAGATACAGAAAAAATATTTATTGTACAAAAATCTACAACAGTTAAACTACTTTTCTACATCGCTTCCGAAATTTTGTAAGCACTTGTCATAACGTGGCACAAGTTTTTGTATGCCTTCTTCATAGAAGGTTGCTGCCTATGTATTCAACCATGTGGTAACATGTTCTTTCAGCTCGTCATCATTGTTGAAGTGTTGACCACCAAGGACAGATTTTAGGTGTAAGAAGAGATGAAAGTCACTAGGAGCGAAGTCTGGGCTGTACAGAGGATGATCAAATGCGTCACAGTGAAATTCCCGTAAGAGTTGTTTGGTCACATTCACCATGTGAGGTCGGGCATTATCGTGGAAAAAAACAACACGTTTTGACAGTAATCCTCAGCACTTGTTCTGTATTGTGTGGTGCAATTTCTTAATGGTCTTGCAGTAACCATGTGCATTGATTGTTTGGCCTCGTGGTAAGAAATCAATCAGCAAAGTGCCTATTCTGTCTCAAAAAATAATGCACATGACGTTTCGAGGTGTCAAGATTTGCTTAGGCTCAACCTTGATTGGGGATGAAGTGTGCCCCCATTCCAATGAATACTGTTTTGTTTCAGGGGTGTCATACAATACCCAAGTTTCATCCCCTGTGACTATCTGAGAAAGAAAACCAGCACCTTCTTCATTGTAACATGTCAAAAACTGAAGTGCACTATTCATCTGTTGTTTTTTGTGCTGTTCAGTAAGAATTTTGGGTATCCAACGTGAGCAAAGTTTTCAAAATTTCAGTTTTTCAGTAACAATTTCATGAATTAGTGATTGTGAGATTTGCGGAACTTTCATAGCAAGGACACTAAGTGTAAACTTATGGTTTTGCTTAATCTTCTCTTCAACTGTGTGAACCAGTTCATCAGTAACCACAGACAGGTGTCCAATTCATTCTTCTTCATGCACTTGATCACATTCCTCACTGAACAGTCTGACCCATCTTCTAACCACTGAATCACTCATAGCATTTTGTCCGTAAACCTTGCAGATTTGCTGACGAATTTCCTTTGGTTTAACTTTCTTTGCATTTAGAAAACAAATCACAGATCTGATTTCACATGTGGTGGCATTTTCAATTGTGGCTGACATTATAAAGAAGCACTATAAAGCACACGTTGGCAGCAATGATCTGAAAGTGGTGTACATGTCTTCTCCTTGAGTCAGAGTAGCTGCCACACAAGCTCATAACTGCAATCGTAGCACTGCCACTGATAGAAATAGAAACAGAACATACTTTGTGGATGACCCGCATACTATGTACCCACAATGGCTGATTGTTTGTGGGATACAAACAAAGCTTTTTTTTATTTTTATTTTTTTATTTATTTTAGATTATGCGACTCTCTATCCAGTCTCAATAATGATAGCTGTAGCGAACAGAAAACTGTCAGTATAAGTTCCAAAGAAATGTCCTCTACAAGTGATTAACTGCCACATCATTCACAACAAAGTGCCAGAGTCTGAAGTGCTCCTAAAAAGCAGTGGAGCCCACACAATACAGAAAGCTGATGAAAGACAAAAATTGATAGCAGTGAGATTTTTTAGGAAAATTTAAGTATATTTTACAAGAATAATTAACAATAAATGGAATGGAGTATTTGTTACGGCAGACAAGAAACTGCATCCACCGAAATAGGAACTGAAACTGCAAGCAAGATCATCTGGATCAAATTCAGTAACAAGGGCGGACATAAACTCATAATTGGATCCTTGTACCAGACATCAGACTCATCTCAGAATGTAACAAAACATTTTAGAGAAAATTGCTGTTTGCTTGTAAATAAGTTTCCCCATCATACTGTTGTGGGGAATGGGGTACCAACAGTGCGATAGCAGAATAGTCACACAGCATAGAGATAAAATTTCCATACTATTTAGTAGTAAGCACATATACATAACACTTGTAAGACAAACGTGTTACGTTGCCACAGAGCCATGGCCTTCCCCCCTTCACAGTGTGGAGTGGCTTTTGTGGGATGTCGTTTGTCTGAAGTGATGTGGGTGTCGTAGTCAGTAAAGAGTGCTGTCAGTGGTGCAACTAACGGTTTGCTGCCAGCAGTATTAGCAGATAAGGAAGCCGTTTTGGTGGCATCTTTAATTGTTGCTAGCTCAGCAGTGGCATTTGATGAGGGACAGATGAAGGTAGCATTGCCTCTATTTGTTGTGTCCACTGGGGGTGTTGTGGGGCCAGTGGTGATGTAAGCTGAGGCAATGACTGTGAGTGAACTGTCTGCTGAAAAACAGGACGTGAGCCCTGCCGTGTCAACTTCTGATGGGACGGGAGTCATATGCATGGAAATGTGTGTGACAGTATTTGCACCCGGCTGCCTGTCCATGTAGACACCATTAATCATGAGGTCAGTATCGTGTAACGTGGTGGATATGATGTCAGGCAGAAAATTGTGGAGATTCACATGCACTTGGAAATTGACTAATGGGTGCATAGGAGGTGGTGGGGTGGGGAGAGTCTGTTGTGGCAGGTCTGCTACAGTCTATGACAGTTTAAGATGGTTCATCAATACTGTTGTTTGTTTTCCAGTAATTATAATATCAAAAGTGTTTGTATTGCCCTTCAACACTCAGTACAGTCCTGCAAATGGTGGTTGTAGGCTGCGTCCACACACAGTATGACATGAAAACATGTGGTCGGGTCTTTATAAATAAAAATTTCTTTTTGTCATGTAATGGGAGGATGGAGAGGCAGGGGAGGGGGGGGGGGGGGTGGCACACGGATGTATTGTATATGTGTGCGCACACACGCAACTGCTAAGTCCTGTTCTGCAGGAACCATTTAATGGACTATGAATTCAGTAGCTAGAGTGAGGGGCTCACCTTACAATATTTTGGCGAGCGGCATGTCAACGTCATCTTTATGTACTGTGTGAATGCCCAGGAGAACCCATGGCAGGGCCTCCACTCACAATTCTGAGAGGCACATGAGAGCAACTTTCATCATATGATGTCACCGTTCCATGAGGCCATTGGTAGGCAGTTGTCATAAGTCACTGAACAGCTGGGATTCAAACTGCCAAGCCTGGTCCAAAGTTAAGGAGGCTGAGCAGCTGAATCTGCCAATCCAACTTCTGAGGAAAGTTTTTGCCACTGTCTCTGCCAATATGTAGGAAATGGGCATGGCATTCACTCATCACGTCATGCAATCTGTCATTGATAGAACGTAATGGTGCCCAGGCAATTCGGGGAGTGGCCCTAAGCTGTCAGTGTGAATGTGCTACAACTGCCCCTTTGGAATCAGGAATTCACTAAAGGGAGGCTGTGCATGGTGGCCAGATTTCGCCTGCTGACATGACATGCAAGTCCTGGTCCACATGGCACACCTTTGATGATTTTAGGCCAGAAAAACTGTTCTGTGATGAGGTGTACAGTAGGGCACATGTTCGAATACAAAAGGTTGTGGAGAAGGTTAAAAATTGTCCTGTGATATGGCTCTGGGACAACTGGTCATACCCATCCATTCGAAACATCACACCAAAATGTTAGGTCACACTGGGTGGCATGCACTGTTGCAATTGGACTCCACCGTCTGGTTTGTCAAAGAAGTTGTGGCGATCAGGACCTGTAGCTTTTGCTTTTGCGATTCTATCAAAGTCCAACTGGGCAGAGATAGCTGCAATATGGGATAGACAATCTGCCACAATATGATTGGCACCTTTAATGTATTGCACGTCAGTAGTGAACTTTGATACAAAATCTAGGTGGAGTAAACTATCGGGTGCAGAATCTGCCAACGGGTTATAGAATGCATGTGCCAATGGGTGATGGTCTATCTATATGATAAGAGGTCTCCCCTCTACATCATCTTGAAAGTGACAAACTGATTTATATATGGCTTGTAGTTTACAGTCAAATTTGGACCATTATTTCTCAGTGTTCTTAAGTTTTCATGAGAAAAACCTGAGTGGCTGAGTGATTCCAACAATCTCTTGCTGTGAAGCAGCCCCAGTCATGTGACTGCTAGCACCAGACACACTAATTAGCTGTGCATCAGGTGAATGGCGGGCAAGGGTCATGGCGTGTACCAGGTGTTCTCTTGTCTTGTCAAAAGCAACCTGCATCTGTAGTGTTTAATCAAGGCATCGTTTACCAGATGTATTCTTGCTGTACAATGCTTGGCTGAGTGGTAGCAAAGTCTCAGCGGTGGGTGGCAACTGGTGCCTGTATAAATTTATGACCCCCAAAAACCTACGCAGCTCTTGGTAGTTGTTGGGAGGTGGGAGGAGGCATATCTGGTCAATTTTCTCAGGAGCAGGATGCAACCCAGGTGCTCTGACGTGGTGTCCGACAGAGGTTGCATGGGGTTGTAGATGTTGACACTTGTCATCATTGATCACAACCAGGAGAGGCCAGCTAATCAAGGATGATAAGCAGGTGGTCATCATGGTCTTGCTCATTTTAAGAAAAAAATATGACATCATCTAGGTAGGCATGGCAAAAAGGCAAATTGAACAGTACACTATCAATAAATCTTTGTCATGTCTGTGCCACTTTTTTTTTAGTCTGTATGGCATGTAGAGGAACTCAATGAGATCAAATGGCGTTATTATCACAGTTTCTGGTGCATCTTCATCCGTCATTGGAATCTGCAGGTATCCCGTTTTGCGACCAATGATGCTGAAAATTTTTCCCCTGGCCAAGAAGTGAGAAAAATTGTGCAAGTTCAGAATGGGGTAGCTGTCAATGACTGTGCAGGTGTTGAGGTAGCAGTAGTTGCTACATAGGCACTAAGTACCATTTTTTTAGGAACTAGTTAAATTGGGGAGTTCAAAGTACTTTCTGATAGCGTGTCCAAGCCAGATCATAACAGTTTGTCCACCACAGCTTTAAGTTTGTGGAGAGCTTGACGACAGAGGTGTTGGTGGTCAGGGGGAGCTCTTGTGGTTGTAATGTGGTGGACTGTACCATCCAGCATGGCACAGATTGTGTATGGTCTAATGGGGGAGCACGGAGTGAGTCCAGGAAGCAGGGCATGACATGATTCACCATTGCTGTTAACGTCAAATGGCATTCTCTCAGCTGCACATTCTAGTGGGGATTGTGATGCTTCATTAACTTGAGAAGTGCCCGTAGAGGTGGCGACACTGTAGTGATTAGTGTCGAGATGATGAAGGTCATCAAGATGCTGTTGAGCTGCATGAAGTGATGTGGTAGCAATTGGTGTCAAGATGATTAAGGTCATCGAGATGCTGTTGAGCTGCATGAAGTGATGTGGTTGCATCCACAATTCATTTCCATAGTTGTTTGTTGGTAAGGCACATGACCTTATTGTAATGACATAATGAAGAATACTCAGCTGCCTTTAAGTGTAACTGGCTGAAAGGGGCTTTGCTTTCTAGCTTCAGGTCAAGTGGAGTGTCGAGTGGTGGCAGCATGACTGAGGGTATTGTAGTGCTGGCAAGTAGTGTATCACTGCTCACACCATGGATCGACTGCTGGCCATCCTGTCTTAGTAGGAGGGCAGAATTTAAATCTGGTAATAGTTGGTAGTGACAGAAGATGTCAGCTTCCAGGACTTGTTCAACTGTCTCTACCACCAGGAATGTCCAAGGTATGTATGTATCTGTGCCAAGGACAAGCATAATGTGTGCAGTTCCAGCAAAAGAGATTACAGTGTCATTGGCCACATGCAGTTACAGTGGGAATGGTGACACTATAGCAGGTGCAAGAGCAGGTGATAGTGTGTTCACATCGGCCCAGTATCGCCGAGGAAATATATGTGTGGGTGTTTCCTATATTGATGAAGAGTCAGGGACCATCTGTCCACTGAAATGCTGCTTTGGTACTATTTTGTTGTAGTGTGCAGGGGTGTCTTGTTGATAAAGAGCGGCCTGACATGCCATTCTCAGGTCTACATACTAGTTTGGGTAGGTGCAGGATTCTCTGCAACACTGTGCACCCTGTTGTCCACTGGAGCTGTAAAAGGCACTCAGGGTGGTAGAGGCAGGGGGTTGCATCTGACCATTGTTGGGTGGTCTGTAGCTATGCAGAATATCATGGCAGCTGGGCTGGAAACACACAAAAGCAGTTTTGGTGCAACTGTACTGGGGATTGAAAGCAGTGTACTGCTGTTGGTTGTTGATCAGAATTCAGTGTTGTGATAATACCTTCATTCTATCAGCAAGTCAAAGTTTAAACTCCAGCGGTACCTCCTTATGCGCTAGTATCACTGTTTGGATGTTCTCTGGTAATTTTAAGAGCCAAAGTGTCCCCAATGATGCCACTGGTTGACATCAAGCACTTGCTGAGGCAAACCATATCACGGTAGAATCCATGTGGAACAACAGTAGTTTCAGATAGTGGTGGATGGTATGATGGCTGTCAATGGTTTGATTGCAAGCACCACTATGAGGTGGGCGTGACACAGCACCATATACACAGGAGGCATGGGGAGTGTCAGTGCAGGAGATGGGCAGGAAAAGTGGCTCGATGTAGGGTGAGATGTGATGAGGAGGGTCAAGTCATGGCACGGGTGGAATTGGCATCACACAGTGATGTGTGCAGAGCTCGGGTGGATGTCTGAAGAACGGACGCGCATGTGAGTGAAGTTTGGGGAATGACACAACAGGTACGACTTTCCCAATGTCAGAGGTTTGAGATGGTGGAAAATGCATGTGAGAGTGTGCATGATGTTCTCGCACTGTGCAGAAGGAAGGTGCAGTCCATTTAGTATCCCATGGCACTGTCTGCATCTCAACGAGTTCGTCCAGATATGCATTTGTTCGTGGCATGGTTGATGTAGGTGTGATGTCATTTGAACCGGGAGGCAGTCGTATCTGAACTTGCTGAGCGAGGTCATGAAAAACATGTACTCAGAGTCTACAGCTGGTTTTGGTGCTGGGTACAGGTGATCAAATGCGAAACAATGTGATGGACTAAAGCAAGTCAGTTGTGATGGCTGGTGTGTCTGTGATATGGGTGACGTAATTGTCTGTGTAATGGAACTCGCATTTAGCCACAATGGTCACAATGCAAAATCGAAATGTGTAGATACTGATGTGTAATGTAAACCTTGACCCCTCAGTCTGTTGGAGATGGACGATGAAATTGAATGACAGAAAGGTACAGTGCAGGCCATTGTTGTCCAACCATAACAGTGCTGTAGGAGGTGACCGTACGGTTCAGGTCGTTAATGACAGCATCATAACACTCAAAATCATTAGCACTGGAACATGTGATTTTTTGACCTGTGCGAAAGTTAAAGGCACTAAGATTAACATTTCTTAGAGAGGAGAGTGGCCATTGTTTATTCTGACTCTCTGCTGCACTTTTGTCTGAAACAGCAGGAATAAACTCACTCAGTGTGAACTCTGGATTATAGCACAGTTTGTTGCTTGGCATCAGCAGTGATGCGAGGTCGGTCTGAAGATGTGGCAGACAATGAAAGCATTGTCGCTCTGTTGTCCAGCACTGTAGTATCATCCAAGCCTTGGCTGATCTTTATCAATTCTACACATGGAATGTTCATGGAATTCAAGAGCACTTGGTGAGTGAGAGATGTTGTCAACATTGTCAAAGAAACAGTGAGGCTGTACCCAGAATGAGATTTTCACTCTGCAGCGGGGTGTGCACTGATATGAAACTTCCTGGCAGATTAAAACTGTGTGCCGGACCGAGACTCGAACTCGGGACCTTTGCCTTTCGCGGGCAAGTGCTCTACCAACTGAGCTACCCAAGCACGACTCACGCCCCATCCTCAAAACTTTACTTCTATCAGTACCTCGGCTCCTACCTTCCAAACTTTACAGAAGCTCTCCTGCAAACCTTGCAGAACTAGCACTCCTGATAGAAAGGATATTGCGGAGACATGGCTTAGCCACAGCCCGGGGGATGTTTCCAGAATGAGATTTTCGCTCTGCAGTGGAGTGTGCGCTGATATGAAACTTTGCAGGAGAGCTTCTGTAAAGTTTGGAAGGCAGGAGACGAGGTACTGGCAGAAGTAAAGTTGTGAGGATGGGGCGTGAGTCATGCTTGGGTAGCTCAGTTGGTAGAGCACTTGCCCACAAAAGGCAAAGGTCCCGAGTTCGAGTCTCGGTCCGGCACACAGTTTTAATCTGCCAGGTAAGTTTCAAGGCTCCACCATTCGTAATGCAGCATACTCAATGGCATAAGTGGCACAACAGAGTTTTGACTTAACAGCAAAATCATGGGACAACATGGAAAATTGTGGTCACCACTGTGGGGAATCACCAGCAGTGTGATAGCATAGAGCAACAATTTCCACACTATTTATTAGTAAGCAAAAATACATAATACGTGTAAACTTTATGAGGATACAGAGCATACCAATTCTTACTACAGAAATCCTCATTTACAGAGACAGAGATGTTACACAACCACACTTTCATCATCAAAAGAGACTTTAGCAATCCAACAATAAGTTGGGTGGTGAGTGAGACAAAATATTCCGTGAAACATAACTAAATTCTTTCTCCAAAAACTATCTAGCATGTACAGTTCAGAAACTAAGTCATAATGGAAAATACTGGATCTAATGGTCTCAAACAGGCCTGACCTCCTTGAGGTTGTCCACAAAGCAACTGGCACCAGTGATCATGACACAGTTGCAGCAACAATCATTACCAACATACAAAGGGGAAGTTTTGGAGAGGAGCACAAAGAAGAACTGTGGCTCACATTTAGAAGAATAGTTGACCATGTACTTGATGGATATACACCTAGCAAAATGGTTTGTTGTGGGAGAAATCCACCATGGTATACAGTTACTGTAAATAGACTTCTAAAGAAACACAGATTGCTAGGTAATAGTGCAGAACACAGCATAGAGCTACAGATAATGAGATGGTTAATGAAATGCATTTGGCTGCCTACAGGACAATGTGTGAAGCCATCAATGATTACCATAGTGAGAATACTGTCAAAAATTCTCTCACTAAACACAAAGAAATTATAGTTATATTTAAAGGCTGATGTCCAGACACTGATAGATATGGCAGCAACTGAAATTGAGGGTGGTATAGCAGAAATACAAATGCTGAACACTATTTTAAAATGTTCTTTTACCAAGGAAAATCCAAGGGTGTCACACCAATTTAATTCTTGCACCACTGCAAAGATAAGTGATATAGATAGAAATGTCAGTGGTGTTGAAAAAAAGTTGAAAGTCACAAAAATTCAACTATGTACAAGAGCTCACACTAATTCCTATCAGCTTCTATAGTGAATCAGTCCCTCTTTTAACCACAACTGACCACAGATCCTTCACACAAAAAACTCTGCCCACCTATGACATGGGTAGCAGATGTGATCAACAAAACTACTGTCCAATGTCTCTGACATTCAATTTTCATAAAATCGCAGAACATCTTCTGGTTTCAAATATAATGATGTATCTCCGACAGAATGACTTCCTTCGTGCTAACCAGGATGGATTCTGAAAACACTGATCATGTGAAATGCACTCCAACTTTTCCCATTTGACATCCTGAAAGCCTTGGATGCAGGCAGTCAGGAAGCTGCATTATCTCTTGATTTCCAAAAAGTATTTGATGAGGTTTTCTTGGTAGGGAAGACACAGAGCATTATCAGGGATGGGGAGTCACTTGCAAATGTGGAAGTAATATCATGTGTATCTCAGTGAAATGTGTTGGGACACTTGTTGCTCATGTTGTATATTAATGGCCAAGAAAATTTTTAATAGTAATAGTCTTTTTGCAGATGATACAGTTATATATAATGAAGTACTGTCTGGAAAAAAGCTGCACAAATATTCAGTCAGATCTTGATCTTGCCTTAAATGTTCGGGTAGGGAAAAAAAAAAAAAAAAAAAAAAAAAAAAAAAAAAAAAAAAAAAAAAAAAAAAAAAAAGGATCCCATGACTACAGTATCAAGTCATAATTGGAATTAGTCAATTACCTTTGTTTAACTATTCGTAAAGGCACAAAATGGAATGGTCACATAGATTGAGTTGTAGATCAAGCAGGTGGCAGACTGTGGTTAACTGACAGACTACCAGGGAAATGCAGCCAGTCTATAAATGAGATTGCTTACAAATCACTCATATGTCCCAGACTAAACTACACAGTATCCCAGGAGGAAAGGTCAATATTCAAGGATAAGACAGGAAAGATCATTCACAGCAAAAAAGTCTAGTAAACATGGAGTCTAAAATGCATACATTAATAGCTACGAGTACTTCTTGATCTTCAATACTGTGAAGCAAATCTCTTTTACTGCAAGCTCTCTGCTTTGCATATTTTAGGATGACACAGTGTGGACAAGAACAATAAAAAATTGTCTGGTAAATATGGGCTCAAATATACATGGCTTATGAGCTATGAGCACTAGTGTGGTAGGACATGTGTTATCATACTAGTGAGAGTGAACAAGTTCTCATATTTCTTAAAGTATGCCAGTGTTTACAGAACTTTTTTTCTTGTTTTGTTCGATCCACCACCTCTCAAAATATAGAAAGCAAAGAGGTTGCAGTAGAAGAGATTTGTTTCACAGTATCAAAGATGAAGAAGTGATCACAGCTCTTAAGGTATGCATTTTAGTGCCCATGTTTACTAAACTTTTTGCTTCACTTGATCATTCCTGTCATCTCTCTGAATATTGATCATTCCTCCTGGGCCATCTTGCTTGCCTCAAATGTATGGGATCTGTATCAAATATAAGTCAAGGGGATATTGATCATATATTGATAAGGGCAGCAGAAATGGTCAAATGTTTGTTTGACCCATGGGAGAGTGTCACAAAGATACTGAAGAAACCAAACCAGCATACACTTGAAGACAGATGTAAACTATACTGGGAAAGCCTAATTACAAAGTTTCAAGAACCAGTTTTAAATTATGAATCTAGGAACATACCGGTGCCACAACACCCTAAGTATGGTTCCCTTGGGGGTTGTGAGGAAAAAATTATATTAATTACAGTGCAAGCACAGGCATTTAAACAGTCATTCTTCCCATACTCCATAGGTGAATGGAACAGGAAGTAGCATTAAAAATTGGTACAATGGAAAGTACCCTCCTCCATGCACTTCACACTGACTTGCAGAATATGGATGTAGATGCAGATGGATGGAAGGACTGAGAAATGACAGTTTGTATATGTCTGTATGTACCCTAATCTCTGTTATCACCTTCCCACAGTCCCTAAACAAGGTATACAATGCAGTAGAACTATTTCATAAGAGGCACTGCACTTTACCAGAGTGCTCCTAGTATGAAAGGCCACAAGCAGCTTCTCCAGGTGGTGAAAAAAAGCACTGAATAAGTGAGACCTCCCTGCAGGGAATGTATTTCAAATTAAAGCCTTTTTGTTTTGAAACTATCTCACAAGTAAGACCTCATTTAGTTACAATTATAATCTATAATTTTAAACACTTATGCTGGCTTACAGGATGCATAAGTACTGTACCTTTAGATAAGAATCATTTGGAATAAAATAACCAGATTCTTCCATAATTCTTGATAGAACAGGATGTCGTCCATTCTTAACATGAATTTCTGATTCTACTGATTCAATCAGCTTTGGCCTACAGAAGAAGAGTACAATATCAATAAACAGCTTAATCTACTTCTGTAACTAAATCTTAAATTTGAGTTAAGAAACATTCCATTAATCTAAACGCTGTAGGAAAGCTCTTTTAGAATGTAAATACAGATTACAAGAGACCACTTAAAGAAAAGCAGAAGTGTTGTTGATATGTACACACAAAAGAAGGAAAACTTGCTAGCTTTCAGAGTTATCCTTTGATGAGCTAGAGTAAACTCTCTCTCTCTCTCTCTCTCTCTCTCTCTCTCTCTCTCTCTCTCTCTCTCTCTCTGTACGTGGTGTCAGCAGGACTAACAGTGTAAATGCTATTTTTCAGCAGGCAGACTCGTTGGTTGAGATGTGGATGGTGGTGGGTGGCAGGAGAAGAATGCAGAAGGCCAGGAGAGGGACTGGGGGTGAGTGTATATTAGCTTGGAGGGAGGTGGCTGGTTTGCTGTCTAGGAATGTGCCAGGTATATGGACCACTGCAACTGTAGTGGCCAGCAGGAAGTGGCACATGCTGAGGGCGATGTGGGGACATGGATTAGGAGGAAGTGATATGACACAGAATGGGAAACTGTTAAGTGGAGGATGTGGGGACAGTGGGTTACCTGACATTGAGGCCAGGATGGCTGAAGGAGTGTGTCTTAAGTATAACTCCCATCTGCATAGTTCAGAGAAGCTGGTGTTGAGAGAAGAATCCAGATGGCTTGGCCTGTGAAGCAGCCATTGAAACTGAGCATGTTGTGCTCAGCTGCAAGTTATACCACCGTGTCATCAACCTCGTTCTTGGTAACAGTTTGACAGTGGCCATCCATCCTGGTGGACAGCTGGCTGGAATTTATAACAATGTAAAATGCGGTGCAGAGATTAAAGCAGAGTTGCTATATCACATAACTCAGTTCACAAGTGGTGTTGTCTCTGATGGGGTAGGATAAGCCTGTAACAGCTCTGGAGCAAAAGATAATGGGTGGGCAGATTGGACAGGTCTTGCACTTTGGTCTGCCACAGGGGTATGATATTAGGTGACGAGGGTGGGTGCTCCTTCATAGCTGATTCTTGGGTGCAGTGCAAGCATTGGGTCCATGTGAGGATACAATACAGAATATATGTTTGTGGACTATGAGGAGCACTTCCTATCTGGGAAGGCCTTACTGCAGCTTTCAGCATACTGAGCAAGGGAGTTCTTGAAACTTCTTGGCAGATTAAAACTGTATGTCTGACCGAGACTTGAACTCAAGACCTTTGCCTTTCAAGGGCAAGTGCTCTACCATCTGAGCTACTCAAGCACAACTCATGACTCGTCCTCACAGGTCCTGATTTCGAGTCTCAGTCCTGCCTACAGTTTTATTCTGCCAGGAAGTTTCATGTCAGCGCACACTCCACTGCAGAGTGAAAATCTCATTCTGGAAACATCCCCCAGGCTGTGGCTAAGCCATGTCTCTGCAATATCCTTTCTTCCAGGAATGCTCAAAGGTTCACAGAATAGCTTCTGTGAAGTTGGAAGGTAGGAGATGAGGTACTGGCAGAACTGAAGCTGTGAGGACAGGTCATGAATTGTGTTTGGGTAGCTCAGATGGTAGAGCATTTGCCTGCGAAAGGCAAAGGTCCTGAGTTTGAGTCTCAGTCTGGCACACAGTTTTAATCTGCCAGGAAGTTTCATATTAGCACACACTCTGCTGCAGAGTGAAAATCTCATTATGCGTGTTCTTGTCACTGCAGATACCCCATCCACAGGTGGCTATGCTGTATGAGAGGGATGGCAGCTGTCAAAACCAGGTACTGTTGGTGGTTATGTGTTTTAATGTGGATAGTAGTGTGAATGGAATCATCACAGAAGTTCAGGTAATGTCCAGGATGGTTGCATGCTGGGTAGAGGAGAACCAAGTGAAGCAGATTAGTAAAAAGGTGTTGAGATTGCGAAGGACAGTGGATAGGGTCAGACTCCAGATCACGAAGATATGATCAATGAATCTGAACCAGATTAAGGGTTGGGAGGCTAGGAAGATTTCATCTGAAGGTAAAATCTTCCTGGACATTGACCTCAACTTCTCTGATGGCTCCACCCACACCTCTGACCACGTTAAAACCATTAACCACCAACATTACTGCACTTCAATAGCTGTCACTCCTTCAACACCAAAAAATCCCTCCCATGTAGCCTAGCCATCCATGGATGACGTATCTGCAGTGATGAGAACTCCCTTGTCCTGTATGCTGAAGGCCTCATGAAGGTCTTCACAGACAGGGATACCCTCCCAAACCTAGTCCACAAACAGATTTCCCATGCCATATACTCACACATGTCCAATCCTCCCACAAGTCCCAAGTACCAGTTACAAACGAGTGCACCTTTATCACACAATATCACCCTGGACTGGAACAAAAAAATTGTATTCTTCATCAGGATTCTGATAATCTCTCCTCCTCTCGTCCCAAAGTGAGAGAGAACCTGCCCAAGATCCTTTCACCGCTCCTAAAGTGGCATTCTGCCACCCACCCAACCTATGCACCACTGCACCCTCCCAATTCACTTCCCTGCATCACATTCAGCATGTGCTGCTTCCCACCATCTGCTACAACCGGGCCAGCCCATATATCCGCATCCCTCCTTCCCACATTACTAGTTGGCGAACTGGCAGCATCCCTTAGAGTCACTAGTCATCCACTCCCAGTCCCTCTTCCTGCCTCCCACCTCCCTCTTCCTCTACCCACTCCACCTGATGCTATTCCCACCAGAACCATTCCACTTGCCAAAAAGTAGCATTGGCACTGTTAGTCCAGCTGGCATTATGTTAGGGCATAGGCATTTACACGCATTGGTGTGTGTGTGTGTGTGTGTGTGTGTGTGTGTGTGTGTGTGTGTGTGTGTGTGTGTGTGTGTGTGTGTTTTACTCTAGCTTATCAGAAGTTAACTATGAAAGCTAGCAAGTTCTCTTCTTTTTGTGTGTGACTGTCGACAATTCAACACAACTGCTTTTCTGTGAGTGATCTCCTTCAATCCAAAAATATTTTATTAATCTAAAATATTATTTTTAAATACATTCAGAATACTGAAACAGTGTATCTCCAGAGCAATGAAAAATTTCCAGCAACTGTCTTTTCAAATTTACTGATCTCATCCATGGCCCCATTGTGTATGTGACACACTATTTTGAAATTGATTTGTTAAAGATTCTATAAATAAAGCTGACATCATTTTATGAATAGAAAACTATCACATCATAATTACATACAAGCAATGTAAGTTGGGCTGGATCTGTATGGAATAACTATCTGACTGAACAATGGAGGAAAAAATTTTCACTATTCTCTTCTGTTACCAATTAATGTTCAGTTAATTAATGATGAACATACATTTCTAAATTTTTGCTAGTATAACTTCTTTTGGTAATGTTGAACAAAGATAAACTCAATTGTAGGTCTCATTGATACTTAACTGCAGTAATCACTGAGCTTGGCAGCTTCTGAAAATGATAACAATACATCTAAGGCTGCAAGATTTTTAACAGATTTTTTATGTCTTATGTAATCTTTGTTAAACTGGTCCACCACGTTTCTCCAAGCTTCTTCACAATCAGCTTCTACTTTTTCACGTAGCTGACACAACTGCTTCAAAATCAATATAACTTGTGGGGAACGGTACCGTCGATAGGTCTTTGTCCTACAAAAAAATATTAATTGATTACATTAAAAGTTCCAGAATGTTATATATTAAAATGACTTGAATAACTGGGCAATAATGCAAAATTAGCATACTGAACATAGTTGGCACTTTTTAACACTTGTTTGATTTCTAGTTTATTGATTCATCGAAAAATATTTACCTACTTTTTTATAACTGAAACATTTATCACATTAACAATAAGATCAACTTTAACTTTCCATACAGCATGAGCCAAAAATATGAGCACAAGGTGATACAAATACTAGCTTTCGGATCCACAGGTTACTTCATCTCACAAAAGGGAGCATTCAAGCTGCATTACTCAGGCCAGGGAGCGTCATACTAATGTATGTCACCAACATAGTCACCCTACTGGTTAAAATGTGAAGTCTGCCAAATATCAGACCAATGGCATGGAAAAGAGCCAGCCTGGACAACAGTGGAAAATATATTGAAATTATTTTGCATATGAACAACTATCAGCTGCAGAACTGGAGCACAAATACAGTGGTTCCTGCAGTTTCTGTCTGAACATAATGGGCTCAAACAGGTTTCTACTAATACTTTCCAATTTCTAACTGAATGATAACAATTAAATGAAATCTAAAGGCAAATCTGGGTTTGATCCACTGTTAAAAGTATAACCAGTAAAGGACAAGATAGATGATCAGTGCAACAATGGATACTAACATGAATGTAACATCACAACTGATGACAAGATGTTCCCATTTCAGGGATGCCTTACTTTCACATAATATATGCCAGGGAAACCAAACCAGTATGGAATACAGCTGTGCATGATATCAGAGGCACAGTCAAGTTCCATCTGGAATCTTGAAGTCTTTTGTGGGCAGGACAATGTTGTAATGAATGGAGTGCAAAGACTGCTTGACATTAAGACAGTAAGAGTCATATTCTGTTCACTGATCAGTACTATATAAGTGTAGCACTAGCAATATCTCTTGAAGAAAAATGTATTGATTCAATTGGCACTGTCAAAAAGGAACACAACAGGAATGCCATTTGCTTTGTCTGCTGCAACAGAATGAAATGCTTGTTTGGTGTGAAGGAAACATTTTGGACTTACTATGGAAAGATAAAAGAGATGTTTATATGATAAGTATGAGACATAGAGCACACATACTTTTCCTGTACTGACAGAAGAGGAGGAGAAAAAATACAAACCTACAGCAATCTTCAATTATAACAAGAACCAGCTTGGTGTTGATTTCACTGGAGAGATAACATCAAATGGAAAATTTTGACCATCACTCTATAGAGAAAGCTTTCAGTCTATCTAATTCTCATGGTAGTTTCACATGCATGAGTATTAGAAATGAAGGTAACCAACAAGAAAATTAGTACCAGCCAATTCAATATTTCTGTTTGTAAACCTCTGTTGACAATACATGATACTGATTCAATCTTCCCCAGGTAGTGCTGAGATTTCATGGGTGGCTGTAAATCTTTTCCTGGAGAGAGTATCGATACAAATAGGGGAAAAAAAGCACAGAAAATGTGTAGGATCTGAAGAACGAGTAGCAAAAGATACATTGCTTCTGTGTGGCATATGCAACATGGGATTTTGTGTGCAACAATGTTTCCTCTCTATCACACAAAAAAGAAAATAACTATTTGAAACATTAAGGGATTCCCATTTGAGTTGATGGAGCATTTCCATAATACTTGCATTCTGATTGAAACTACCAGCAACAAATCTAGTGGCTTGCCACTGAACTGTATCAATGTCTTCCTTTAATCTGCCTTAGTGGAGATCCCAAACACTTGAGCAGCACTCAAGAATGGCTCACACTAGTATTCTATATGTGGTCTCCCTTTCGATGAGCTACACATCCCCAAAATTCTCCTAATATGCCAAAGTCAAGCATTCGCCTTCCTCACTACTGACCTGATGTGCAGATTCATTCCATTTCCAGTAACTTTGTAAATGATTCCTACATATTTAACTGACATGCTGGTGTCAAGCAGCACCCTAACAATGCCATATCCAAACATTACAAGTGTTTTTCCAACTCACCTGCATTATTTTACACTCTTCGATATTTAGAACATGCTACCATCCTCCATCACACCGACAAGAAATTTTGTCTATGTAATCTTGTAAGCTCAAACAGTCACTCAATGATGACATCTTACAGCACACCACATTCTCATCGGAAAACAGCTGTGGATTGCTGTGCACACTGTCCATTAGATCATTTATGTATATCTATATTGCCATACAAATACAAGCCCGACATTGAGCTTTCCATTCCTCTTTGAGTTACTATTAGGTTTCTAACAATGAATTCCCTTAATGTCCATGTCTCGCAGCCATAAGTTATTACCGATAGTACACATTGTACAAATACTGTTTTCTTCAGCTCAGCTGACATTTTTGACTTCAAAAGTAAAGAGCATCTTTTATAAGATTGCCAGTTTAATTTAATACATGAAAAATTTCTGGTTTTAGGTCTCCTTTCATATTTACATGTTGATCCAGATAGTCGTAGTCTGTGACCCTTTGCAGCTGTGTACTTCCGACAGATATATTTCCCTTTGTGTCCATTCATTCACCACGATCTTGGTTTTATCATAGTTCACTTTTAGACCAACTTCAGAGCAGACTAAAGCAGACCTTGCATGAGAACAGTTGTTTCTACACAGCTTCCAAAGCAGGAATCACATGCTGGACAAGGTGCTCTCGATAACATACAGATTTCACAATACAAGTGACAGGCCCTCTGGATTTATCAAAGAAGAATGGACTGAGAATAAAGGTGCTTGGTAATATACACAACACTTTTATGTATGATGAGTGCAATGGTTCTTCATGCACAACACATGATTTAATAGTACCCCAGGCTCAGGAGTTCTGTGTATTCACTGCTCCCTGTAGCGTAAAATGTTCCTCATCACTTAACAGAATATTGCCCTGTCACATGTCATCAACTTTGATCCATACCAGAAACAAAGAGCAAATTCAGAACATGGCTTTGGGTCTTTAGGTTTCATTTGCTGCACTGTCTGGAATTTATATGGATACCAGTGTAAAACAGATTGCCGAAAGTACTGTACTGTTGAAAACGGGGTGGACAATTCTCATGACATTGCATGAGCACTAGCATTACCCAGGGCAAACGCTGTACAGTCAGTTACAGCAACAGCAGCCTTCTCTATGACTTCCACTGGGATAGGACAATCCCTGACTTCCAGGTGCCGCACCAAGCTCAACTATGTTTTGAGTTTCATTACCATCTTCTTTCAAGCATTTCATGGTACTGGACCTCTCCACAGACTTTTCAGTTAGCAATACTTTCTCATTACAGTACTGTAATTGCTATTATTCACATAAAAAAGTTTCACTAACAACACACATCTCTCTTCTTGACAGCCATACTGTTCACTCACATTATGGCTTTTCAAGTGACAGTGTGGATGTCATGCTGTCATTTGGTGTACAGTGCTTGATGTGCACCTGGTGACCAGAATTGGTACTAATTTTTTTCCATCATAAATCAGTTCCACATTAACGCATTAACATATCTACCAAATTTCACTGCCTTATGATAATTACAGTCTACACAGGACCTCTGTGAGTAGCTGCACTTTAATTATAGTCACCACCTGACAGTATCTTTCTTATGTAAGAGGATTACTTTGGCTTTGTTCCAACCTCTTGGTAATTTTCCATTGCGCAAACAACTTGGAAATATTTTAGCTAAATGCTTTGTAATTTCCTAATCCATTAGCTTTAAAATATCAACTGAGAGATCATCACTACACAAAGAAAGACAGAAGGAAAACAGTAGATATCAGATGGCTAACAAATGTCAGTGGGAGAATGCGAAGAGTGAATATCTTGAAATGACAGTGGGCTGGTCATGTTGCTCAAAGAAAAGACGGCAGGTGGTCAAAACGAGTACTAGACTGGAGTCCGGCCACCTGGCAAGTGGGATAGACACATAAGAAAGACAGCCAAACTGAATTGGCGATGGAAAGCTCAATATTGGTAGAAAAGAAAGAACCTGTTGGGATCCTATGTTACACACCAACTCATAGAGGCCACATCACCAACTGATCAAACTGGCTGATGATGATGATATAAAGACAAGACATAGCTTACGGTTGTTACTAAAAATCTCATAATGTTCTGTCGCAATTTACTTCAATTTTTTACACCATGGTCTAATAAACATTGTGACAGGCATAAGCTATACTTATTTTTAAACAATAATGTAAAAGTTTTTTTGTTAAAATAGACTGGAAGAAAGAAAATTATGTGCTGAGCTGTGAAAAAGTTTGGCTTCATTTTATTTCCTATGGTCAATTTTAACTACAATAGTGGTGCATTTAAACCATTAGACAAATGGTTTCTCTCAAATATATTCATTCTCTCTATATATAATTTTAAACAAATATTGTATACAACAATGTGCTGATTTGCTTTCATCCTCACAGTTGGTTCTAACAGAAAATAGGAATGAAGTATTTATGGCTTACTGGCTAATGATTAGCATACTACCACAGAATCTGAATCATCTGACAAATTGTAATCCTACCCATTCAGAGGTTAAAACTGTGCAAAATGCTATCACTGAAGCAACTATCCTTACAGATTCATCAGCTGGAGAGGTTTCTCTCATACCCTGTACAAGAATGATACCAACCAATTTACCCATTGATTTTGAGTGACCTGAATTCCCAATCAAGGTTTCATTTGCAATAACAATCATCAAGACTCAACATCAAAGGAGACAGGAGGTGGGGAGAGGGGGGGGGGGGGGTGGAGAGGTGGAAGAGGAGATGGACAGAAAGAGGGGACATAAGGAGACTAGGATGTACATCCACCTTCCACACATATTTGGCAATTGCAAGTGCTCTACCATCTGAGCTACCGAAGAAGAAGTAAAGCTGTGAGGACCGGGCGTGAGTCGTGCTTCGGTAGCTCAGATGGTAGAGCACTTGCCCGCGAAAGGCAAAGGTCCCGAGTTCGAGTCTCGGTCAGGCACACAGTTTTAATCTGCCAGGAAGTTTCATATCAGCGCACACTCCGCTGCAGAGTGAAAATCTCATTCTGGAAACATCCTTCAGGCTGTGGCTAATCCATGTCTCCGCAGTATCCTTTCTTTCAGGAGTGCTAGTTCTGCAATGTTCGCAGGAGAGCTTCTGTAAAGTTCGGAAGGTAGGAGACGAGATACTGGCAAAAGTAAAGCTGTGAGGACCGGGCGTGAGTCGTGCTTCGGTAGCTCAGATGGTAGAGCACTTGCCCGCGAAAGGCAAAGGTGCCAAGTTCGAGTCTCGGTCGGGCACACAGTTTTAATCTGCCAGGAAGTTTCACCTTACTAATTGTTGATTAACTCCTACCACCTTTCTAATAAAGTGAACTAACAATTGCATTTGTAATATGTCTGGAAAAAAGACCTTGACTGAATGGATCCACTTTATATTTAAAAATGAGGGTTCTTATTTGGCAACAACAATTCTTAGTATTTTATTGGAAACATCATCAACACCATATGAGTATTTCCATTTGATATGGTTTATCATTGTCTTAAAAACAAAATGACTTAGGACAGAGTGCTACTAAGCACATACAGGAGACATTGAGTGTCAGGCAGGCACATTTAAAAGTAGACTAAGCAACACAATACACTAACAGAAAAAATTGCAACAACAGAAAGTAACTGATGTAGAGTAATGAAATTTTTGGAATACGTTTGTCTAGGTAGTATATTTAAGTGATTAACATGCAAAATCACAGGTTAATGTAACAGTGAGATAAGCCATTGCAAATGTGAAGTGATGGTACATTAATAACCTGTGTAACCACCAGAATATTGAATGCAAGCATGTAAACATGCATTGTGTTGCACATGTGCTGCATGTCAGTTTTTGGGATGGAGTTTCACACCTGTTGCACTTAAGCCAGTCAATGGTTAAGGCTATTTGTGGACGAGTTGTCGTCTGACGATGTCCCATACATGCTTATTTGAGACAGATTTGCTGATCGAGCAGGCCAAGACAAACTGTTGACATACTGAATAACATGTCGAATTAGAACAGCAGTATGAGGGCAAGCATTATCATGTTGGAAAACAACCCCTAGATACTGTTCAAGAATGGCAGCAAAACAGGTCAAATCATCAGAATGACATACAAATTTGGAGTTAGGATGGGTTGGAGTACCCTGGTGTCACACGAACTCACATACCAGACTGTAACTCCAAGCGTAGATTTAGTGTGTCTAGTATGTAGACTTGTTGGCTGCAGGCCCTCAACTGGCCTCCTCCTAACCAAACCATAGCTACCACTGGCACTACGCAGAACCAGCTCCCATCAGAAAACACAACAGACCTCCACATTGCCCTCCAATGAGCTCTCACTTGACAGCACTGAAGTTGCAAATGATGGTGCTTTGGGGTCAGTGTAAGGCACACTACAGTGTGTCTTGCTCAGAGATGTCCTTGGAGTAACTGATTTGTAACAGTTGGTTGTGTCACTGTGATGCCCAACTGCTGCTGAAAACGCAGTATGATATGAAGCACCAGAAACACATGCTGAACATGATAGTCTTCTCCCTTCATAGTGCCACTTGGCTATCAGGAGCCCGGTCTTCTTGCGATCGTGCATTATTGTGACCACCTCTAACCGCAATCGTGTAGAGTGGCTACATTCCTGCCAATTCTTTCTGTTGAAGGAACATCCACCTTCTCATAGCCCTATTACACAATCTTGTTCAAACTCAGTGAGGTGTTGATAATGGTGTCTTCGTTACCTTAAAGGCATTCTTGGCCGACTTCAACTCACCACATATATCTCAATGAGAACTAACATTCACAACTGCTATGCCATGTTTTTAAAGCAAATCTTACACAACTGGCATGGAATTTGGGCAGGTATCATCTTTCACATGTAGAAACACACCTACCAAGTTTTGTTGATATCACAGAACTCCTTTTCAGTCTTGCAGTTTTTTTCTTCCATCATTATATTTATAAATGCACAACTCACATGCATATGACCTCTATCATATCTGGGTGATTTGTTCAACTCCATAGTTCAGTATTATCCTATTTTTATTGTATCTCAATAAATTCCAGGCATGTTTGGTTGTATTTTATGGCACAGTATCATTGTTACAGAGGTATAATTACACTAATGAAATAAATACACAAAAGGTTTCAAATAAACATAATGATTTTCCATTGCTATAGAATTAATTAAAATTTAATACCTCATACGAAAAGAATGATGTTCATCAGTAACTGGGAGAACTAATATCTTCCTCAGAGTTAAAATCACACGATCTTAGAACACAACTGTATTTTACAGTCACCCCACCTATGTTGTTATTCTCTGGAAATAACCGATGGTAGAGTTGTAATGAAAAGAACATACTCAAATTATGTTATCATTGTGGCTGTAGTTATGAAAGTCATATAAAATATTTTAAAAAATTATCTGACAGACAAACATTACTTCACTTTTTTGTCTTGAGGTCATCCCCAAATTAGGCTATGTCCAATGCTTCTTTTCCTCCTTGCTTCTCTGACATAATTAACTGAAGGTATATTTACTGGGGCAGTTAGCACAGTTCAGGAGTGTTCGATATCCTGATATTCACCACAATCTTATATATCATCATATTCATCTAAGGCCCCACTTGATCAGATTTTCTTTCAACTCAAATTCTCACTGCTGGGCTTCTCCAATAGTGGTGAGTAGTCATTTTGAGACTCGGTACACTCTTTATTCAAGAATCTATTGTGATATTTAGGTCTGTGAGGTCCACAGGAAGCTCCCAATAAGGAATGGCATTCATTAAAGGTGTGCTTAATCTTCTATGAAAGTTACAATCCATAACTCTGACTGCTTTGTATAGCTTATTGAGTGGTGTGGGTCTTGTGCAATAGGTTAGCATATTTCATTTAAGCTTAAGTTGACCTTTTTGGCTTGGGAAGATCTGGAATATATGGGACAAGCATATTATGCTGTGGTGAAGCATAGTGTCTAGGCTGTGGTTCTAAGCACCTTTGTAGTAGTTCCTCATTTGCTGTTAGCTAATTCTCTCAATAAGTTATATCTTGCTGTAACTTTAAGATGAGTCTTCTCACAGTGATATTTGCACATGAATTTCCAGTCCAGTGCAACAACCAAGTGTGTCAGTTTATCTCTGTGTTCCAGGGTGTAGCCATTCCAGGCTACATTCAGCTTTCACACACTACTGCAGTCTCAGGCAACTAAGGCCACACTGTAAGCAGCAGCACCAGTGCATGAGGGCAGTGGCGACTGGGTGAGGGTAAGGAGGAGGCTGGGATGGGGAGGGGGAGGGATAGTAGAGTAGGGGCTGGCAGACAGCAAAGTGCTGCAGGTTAGATGGAGGGCAAGCAAGATGTGGGGAGGAGGAGGGGAGGGGAGGGGAGCATAGTGGAAAAGGAGAGAAGTAAAAAGACTGGGTGCGGTGGTGGAATGAGGGTTTTGTAGTGCTGGAATGGGGACAGGAAAGGGGCTGGGTGGGTGAGAACAATGACTAATGAAGGTTGATGCCAGGAAGGTCATAGGAATGTAAGAAATGTTGTAGGGAAAGTTCCCACCCCACACTCCTACCTTCTATATGCTTCCTGAAGTTCATAAACTCAACCACCCTGGACAACTCATTGTGGAAAGTTTCTATGCCCCCACTGAGAGTATCTCTGCTCTGTTAGACCAACACCTTCAACCAATTACATTGAACCTACCCTCCTCTATAAAACATACTAACTATTTCCTCCTCCAGCTCTCCACAATTCCTGCCTCTTTACTGCATGGTGCCCAGCTCATCACTACTGATGCCACGTCCCTTTAAACTAACATGCCTAATGCCTATGGCCTTACCACTACTGAACTCTACCTTTCCCATTGCATGAGGTTGACCTCCACCTCAAAGATGGCTACATCAGTAACTACGTCCATATCAAAAAACCTACTAACCACCAGCAATACCTCCACTTTGACAGCTGCCACCTATTCCATACCAAGAAGTCCCTTTCATACAGCCTAGCTACCCGCAGCCGCCGCATCTGCAGTGACCAGCAGTATCTCTTTAAATATACCGAGGGTCTCACTGAAGCCTTCACAGACCGTAATTATCCTCCCAACCTTGTACAAAAACAAATCTCCCCTGCCTTATCTTTCCAGTCTGCCTCCACCTCCCAAAGTCCCACCATCCAACAGAGGGGCATTCCTGTCGTAACTCAGTACCATCCAGGACTAAAGTAACTGAATTACATCCTTTGCCAATGTTTCAACTACCTCTCAACGTGCCCTGAAATGAGGAATGTCTTGCCCACCATTCTTCTCACCCCTCCCACAGAGGTATTCCACCATCCACCAAACCTACACATTATACTCGTCCACCCCTACACAACCCCTTACCTCATGGCTCTTCCCCCAGTAATAGACCTGTCCCATACATCTCCCACCACCACCACCTACTCCCGTCCAGTCACAAACATCACCTGTCCCATCAAAGGCATGGCTACCTGTGAAAGCAGTCATGTGATCAACAAGCTAAGCTGTAACCACCGTGCTGCATTCCATGTAGACATGCCAACCAAGAAGCTGTCTGTCTGCATGAATGGGCACTGAAAAACTGTGGCCAAGAAACAAGTGGACCACCCTGTTGCTGAGCAAACTGCCAAACATGGCATTTACATATGCATCCTTCCCAACAACACCAGCTTTTTGAATTATGCAGGTGCAAACTTTCCTGCAATATATCCTACATTCCCATAACCCTCCTAGCCTCAATCTTCATTTGTCATTGTCCTCACCCACCCAGCCCCTTCCCTGTTCTCATTCCAGCACAGCACAACCCTCATTCCACCACTGCACCCAGTCTTTTTACTTCTCTCCTTTTCCACTATGCCCCTCACACCTCTTGCTTGCACTCCATCTAACCTGCAGCACTTCACTGTCTGCTGCCCCTAACCCACTATCCCTCCTCCTGACCGCCCCAGCCTCCTCCTTACCCTCACCCAGCCGCCACTCCCCTCATGCACTGGTGCTACTGCTCGCAGTGTGGTTTCAGTTGCCTGAGACTGCAGTAGTGTGTGTGTGTGTGTGTGTGTGTGTGTGTGTGTGTGTGTGTGTGAGAGAGAGAGAGAGAGAGAGAGAGAGAGAGAGAGAGAGAGATCTATTTTTGACAAAGGCTTTACTGGCCAAAAGCTTTATTTGTGACATCTCCGCTATAAGGATTTAGTTTAAGCATATTTTCCCAGTATTATTTCTGAGATGATGCATGTTTCTGGTTTTGTTCCACCTCCTCAGTACTCCATCCCTGAATTATGATGGCCAGATGATCAGTGAACAGGATCTGGGTCATGTAATTTGCTGTTGGTTGGTCACTGGTATACAGATTGAATTTTCTGCTGTTGCTTTCAGCTCTTTCTGCCCTTCAGTGTTACACAGAACATTCTGTATTGCAGCAGTGATTTAGTGATTTCTAAAAGCTTGAAATTTGTCGTGCAATTCTGTCATGGGTGACCTATAGCTCAATGTGTCATATGCAGAGCTCAGGAAAACTGACACTAGTCTTGTTAGTTTATTTTTATATCCTTCCTCTATGTGTTCAAGAATGGACCCGATTAGGTTGGTGTAGGATTTTTCTGGCCTGAAACTAGCCTGGTAGTTGGTAAGCTTTGGCTTTACACTGTCTGCTACGTGTTTCAATATCAGTCATTAATACAGCTGCATAGATGACATAAGAGCAATCTGGGGCAATATTTCATTGGTTAACTTGCATCTTTCCCATGCTTTAAAAGTGGCGCAGCATCTGTTTCTCTCTGTATCTTTGGGATTTTGCATGACTTGAGGCAGCAGTTAATAAGTTCCAGGATGCATAATTCGGCTCTAGGGGAAAAGTGCAAAGTGTTGCATTTTATGTCACTGATTATGTAAAGATTTTTTTCATTGTTGCTTATTAATCTGGGCTTGTTGTGCTGCAATCCACCATCAGGATAACTGTGTTTATACGTCGTAGCTGTAAACTTCATCACCGAGGCATCTCCTTATGTGTTAGCTGAAATATTACTTTTGTATTCAATCTCTGCTAAAAGACATCAAATTCCTTTTTGCAAATTGTGTGTATACTGAATCTTTCATCACAATATGGAACCACTTCACATACAGTCTGCTTACAGAATTTTATCAGACAATGCTTGTTTATACCATCAGTCTATCTCAGTACAGATCTGTCAGACAACCACAACGTTCGTTTATCATGACGTCACTGTGACTGTCATGATCTTCTCTATTCCATGGCTCAAAGGTCATTTCCAAGATGGGACCAAACGACTCAGAATAACCTGACCAAACAGCACGTGCCTCCTTGTGGAGGTTGGGTTGTTTGGAGGAAGAGACCAAACAGCAAGGTCATCAGTCTCATTGGGACAGGGAAGGAAGTCGGCCGTGCGCTTTCAAAGGGACCATCCCGGAATTTGCCTGGAGCGATTTAGGGAAATCACAGAAAACCTAAATCAGAATGGCCGGACACGGGATTCAACCGTCATCCTCCCAAATGCGAGTACAGTGTGCTAACCACTGCGCCACCTTGCTCGGTGTCTCCTTGTAGACATGCTGTGTCCATCCACACCCGTGCACATGCGTGACAGCAATGAAAAATCACACACAATATTTGAGTTAAAACTTATCACTTAACTAATAAGTAAAATGAGTATCATTTGTCAGACAGAGAGACATGGGGTAAAACATCACTTTACCCAAAATGATATGTTAGACCACAAGTGTTTTATTTGTTCCACACAAATGTTGTCCACCCTGGCTGCATTCCTATTTTTCACTGAGTTTAGTTCTAGACTGAGTTCTCTTAAGGCAAATGGCGCAACAAAGTGCTGGACTCTTGCTCCAGGCTTTTATTGATTTTGGACTTCTGACATTTGTTGGTATTTCCATTTAGGAGACAGAATTATGGCTAGTACTTACTTTGAGGAAGGGTAATATACAGTATCCCCAATGGACACATATAAAGTAAAACACTACTTACATATCAGAACTACTAGTTCCTTCTCTGGGAAAGGATATGGTGGCAAACGTTAAAAAGGAAGGGCATTTCACTCTGATTCCTGAATGCGAGAGAACCACACATAGTGAGGATGAGGGTAGACAAACATACAGATACAAATTTTTTTTAATGAATTGTTAATTTTCATCTCATCTTGCCTGCAGTGTCTTTATAGTTTTGCAGTACCGTGTGATTCTGTGAAACCTGATAAATGATATTCTTTCCCTCAATACCTTCCTTTTGACGATGGAATGCTGAGCAGAAAAAAAAAATACAATTCTTCCATTTTTGTGTGTGTGTGTGTGTGTGTGTGTGTGTGTGTGTGTGTGTGTGTGTGTGTGTGTGCATGCACACACACGTGCACGCGTGTGCGTGCGTATGCCTGAGTACATCCACATGTGCACATGCTTGTGTCTGTCTGTGTGAGAGAGTGTGGCTGCTAGATAGCAAATGGTTTTTTTAACTAGCATTTCTTGGGGTTTCTTATTTGCAGTACAAGCTCCAGCTGTTGTTATATTAGCTACAAATAATGCATGTTCTATATATGTGTCATGTATCAGGGTACTTGTCATCATTTCAGTACATGTGCAATCTCTGGTGTATTTACAAGCTCGATAAAGTTGGAAACACAAATTTTCTGAGTAAATGCTTTGGAAAATACAGAAACAAATCAATATGGAAAAATTAAAGGCAAAACAAGAATGTTAAACAGCGAAAGAAAAGGGTACACAAAAAAGCACCTGATTATTATATTTCAACTTGAATCTTTTTTTAGAGCTCATATTTATAATGTGCATACATATGTACTTAAGTGCACGCTTTCAGGGAATAGCTGATGTCTGTCTTCAAATATCGCCACATCCAGGTTTCCAGTATTTTCATGATACCCTCTCTTGAGTAAAAAAAACATTCGGAAATATTTGTGCTGTCCTTTTTTATGTATACTTAACAGCCCCAGTTAATCTTGTTTGGTATCATTCCCACCTACTTCAACAGTGTTGTCGGGTGGGTTGCCAGAGGGTTTTGTTATCAATTGCCTGTACAAACTCATTGAATTTTCCTAGTATCCTGCCAATGAAACAAAGTCTGTCACCTGCTTTACATACAAATGAGCATATATGGTGATTCCATTTCATGTCCCCACAAACTGTTAGACCCAAGTAACAGTATTAATTGATTGACTACAGTTGTTACTCACTTACATTGTAATTATAGGATATTACATTTTGTGAAGTGTTTAGTTTTACACATCTGAAAATTTAAGGCAAGTTGCCAATGTTTGAACTATTTTAAAATCTTATCAAGATCTTGCTCAATTTCTTTTTTTCTTCCAGGCTGCACAAACTGAGGTTACTATTAATTTAGTCTGAGAGGCCATTAATATTCAGCCTGAACAGAAAGGGGCCTAACAAAGTTCCTAGTGGTTCACCATACTTTTTTTAATAAGTATTGGTGTGATATTGAGTCAACACTTCAGAAGTGAAGAAATACTGTAAATGAAATATGGAAATAACTGGATTGAAAGTTTGCAGTATTACTTATATTTTCTTGTCGGTGTTGCAAAGGAAATATGCCACAGGCACTGGCTACAATATATTTTTTCATAACATAATTTATGCCGAAACTGAATTCAAAGTCAAGGGTCTACTTACTGATTGACAAGGATCCAGTCAAGAGGCACTTGCACATCCTTCTTGGCTTGTATCAAATATTCTTGACCAGCAACTGTAATATAGTAGAACAAAGGCACTCCCAAAGTTTCTGCAATGGATGGTCGCAACTCATCCAGCTCATTTTCCAGTGCCTTGATTTCTGTCTTGGTCCTCAAAACATTTGGGAACTCTGAATAATCATTTAAAATTGATGTTTTGTCACCAATCCTGTGCATAAAAGTGGAAATGGTTTGCAAAAATGAAAGAGGCTGGTATTATTATTGTTTTATGGAAAAAACAAATAAATATTTGTATCAACACTATGCAACACCAGATAATACAAAAACTGTACATGAACATATACACATCAAAAACAGCAAATTTATTAAGGAAATTTATTTACAGAATAACACAAGATTATACAAAAGTTTCACGGTGTTTATCTTCAAATTCAGAGTCAGTACATAGTACAAGTAATAACAGTTAATTGTTGACTAATATACAGTTTAACAGCTAAAAAAATATATATTTGTAAATTCTTCTAAATTTTTCTTTGCCTGCTGCCCTCAGGACTGAATGTATTATGGGTAACACAAAGACTGGTTGAACAATAAATGACTATACTGACTACAGGCTTGATGTCCCTGCTGGCAAGTAATCAGAATGTAACTCAGTCATGTCAATCCCAGGTTGAAAGATTCAGAGTACTCAAACTTAGGCAATGGGCATAGTTCTGTTTGCCTACCTTGCCAAATTCTTGGCCCCTGGAAGGCTAGTGTACTGCAGGTGGGGTTACAGGAAATCTGCAAGCCCAAATTACTGGGGGGGTCTGTATTCTGGGTCTGGTGAAATAATGTTTGGAGTAGTATACTGAGGAACTCAGAAAATGGCTTCAGGCCACTGAGTATGACAAGTGACTTCTGCAGCCACTCTGTGCTATGCAAAATCTGTCTCAACAAATTATATGGATCTTAGAAACCAATCTGATTTTATTATACTTCGTTTAGGAGCAATAAGTGCAGAATTTTGGGATTCAAAGACAGACAGACAGACAGACAGACAGAGAGAGAGAGAGAGAGAGAGAGAGAGAGAGAGAGAGAGAGAGAGAGAGGTTTAGTGGCACTCGAAGTCAAGGTTACCAGTGCGATTCAGAGACAGATTAGTGAAAATTAAGTGAAATTAAGGGGGATGTAATAAGATTATCAGAAGTGCAGCAACAGAAGAAAGGTCAAACTGAATAAAGATAAGGAGATATGTTCCACTGCAGATAATAGAGTAGGGAAGAAAGCAGAATTATACTATAAGGAAGAAAATTAAAAACAATTTTCAAGTAATTATATAATCTCAGAGAGAATAGCTGGAGCTGTTAAAGAGAGAGAGAGAGAGAGAGAGAGAGAGAGAGAGAGAGAGAGAGAGATTTCACAGAAACAACCCAGGTCTATAAGCCAACATGCTCACATTCTGATGACGATGTATAAGACTGCTACAAAACGTTACAGAAGATGATAAATGACAGAAAATCTTACTAGTAAGACCTGACATCACCAGGTGACGGAGATAAATGATCTGATGTATTTCTTAAACTTTAAAAAAATTATACTTAATCTTTTATTATGAGAAGGTAAGTTGCTACTCACCTTATAGCAGAGATACTGAGTTGCAGATAGGCACAACAAAAAGTCTCTCACAATTATAGTTTTCGGCCTTCGTCAACAATAGATACAAATATGCATGCGCGCGCGCACACACACACACACACACACACACACACACACACACACACACACACACACACACAAATGCAACTCACACACACGACTGCAGACTCAGGCACAGCACCAGTGCATGATGGAAGTGGTAACTGGGTGGGAGTAAGGAGGAGGCTGGAGTGGGAAGGAGGAGGGATAGTACGGTCGGGGTGGCAGACAGCGAAGTGCTGCAGATTAGACTGAGGGCGGGGGAGAGGTGAGGAGGGAAAAAAAGGGGGGAGGGTAGTGGAAGAGAAGAAAAATAAAAAGACTGGGTGTGGTGGTGGAATGACGGCTGTGTAGTGCTGGAATGGGAACATGGAAGAGACTGGATGCATGAGGACAGTGACCAACGAAGGTTGATGCCAGGAGGGTTACAGGTACGTAGCATGTATTGCATCCTGTAACCCTATTGTTAACAAAGGCCTTAAACGGCTGAAAGCTATGATTGTGAGAGTATTTTTGTTTTGCCTATCTGCGACTCAGTATCTCTGCTATATGGTGGGTAGCAACTTTCCTTCTCATAATATTGTTACATTCCATCCTGGATTTTCCATCGTTTGATACATAATCTTTTAAATGTCTTATTGGCAATAACACGCCACTTTACATCTGAATACTAGATGCTGTTGCTAAACAACCATATTCAGATCACACATTCTACAGCTGTGTGTCTATGTACACTGTAGTCTAAAATGCCTTTATCTGATAATGTACCTGATTGCCTTGATCCATCGATTTCATGACATCATGTGAGAAAAGTGCAAGGTGGGTTCCACATGATTAGTGTTTTTGAAAGCCATGCTGGTTGTCATGGAGGAGGTCATTTGGTTTGAGATACCTCATTATGTTTGAGCTCAGAATATTTTCTAAGATTTTACAACAAATGGGTGTAAAGGATATTGTATGGCACTTCTGCTGCCCTTTTTGCAGAAGGGTGTGACAAGTGCATTCTTCAAACTACTGGACGTAGTTTTTTGTTTATGATATATACAGTACACTATGGTTAAAAAGAGGGCAAATCTAGCATAGTTGGGGCCTAGCTCCCCTGCTTTGTTCAATTTTATTAATTTCAACTGCTTCTCAATGCCAATGATAGTACTGTATACATCACTCACTTTCACAGGGTGCGAGAATTAAATCGGGGCCATAATCCTGGATTTTCCTTTGTAGAGGAACATTTGATAACAGAGTTCAGCGTTTCTGCTTTTGCTGCACTACTTTCAGTTTAAGTTAGTGTTTCATTCATGAGTGTCTGGACACTAACTTTTGTTCCACTATCGGTCTTTACATAATACTAGAATTTCTTTGGGTTTGGTGAGAGATCTTTTGATAATATTCTGGTACGGCAGTTGTTGATAGCTTCACACATAGTCCTCTTGACAGCCAAATACATTTCATTAAGCATCTCCCCATCTGTAGCCCTAAACTTTTTTTGCACCTATTATGCAGTAGTTTCTGTTTCTTTAGAAGATTCTTTACAGTAACTGTATATCATGGAGTGGAACACCCAGTCACGAACTGTTCTACTGGATAATCTCTATAAAGTATATGATTAAGTATTCTGCTAAATGTGAGCCACAGTTCTTCAATATGCACCTCTCCAGAACTGAATGTTTTGAACTGTTTATTGAGATATGACACTACTACCTCTTTCTCTACTTTGCTGACTATATAAATCCTCCTACTTGTCTTACTTGCCCTTTATACTTTAGCAATAATTGTTGCTGCAAATGCCTCATAGTCTCTGATACCAGTTTCAGTATCATCATCTCTGAATAACTACTGCAACCTACATCCATTTGAACCTGCTTATTATATTCATCTCTTGGTGCTCTGCACCAATAATACTGATGATTCCTTTATGTCTCAGAATATGCCATATCAACTGATCCCTTCCTTCAGTCAAGTTGTGCTGCAAAATTCTTTTATCCCCAATACTACTCACAAGGCAACATCCCCATCGCACCCCCCTCAGATTTAGTTATAAGTTGGCATAGTGGATAGGCCTTGAAAAACTAAACACGCATCAATCGAGAAAACAGGAAGAAGTTGTGTGGAACTATGAAAAAATGAGCAAAATATATAAACTGAGTAGTCCATGTGGAAGATAGGCAACATCAAGGATTATACCAGCACAGGAGCGTCGTGGTCCCGTGGTTAGTGTGAGCAGCTGCAGAACGAGAGGTCCTTGGTTCAAGTCTTCCCTCGAGTGAAAAGTTTAATTTTTTATTTTCAGTTTATGTGACAAACTATTATGTTTTCATCAGTTTTTTTGGGAGTGATTATCACATCCACAAGAAAACCTAAAACGGGCAAGGTAGAAGAATCTTTTTACCCATTCGCCAACTGTACAAGTTAGGTGGGCCGACAACAAATTCCTGTCATTTGACGCACATGCCGTCACCAGTGCCGTATATAATATATCAGACGCGTTCTTCTGTGGAGGAATCGGTTGACCTATGACCTAGTGATCAAATGTTTTCGGTTCCCATTGGAGAGGCACGTTCTTTCATCTACTAATCGCACGGTTTTGCGGTGCAGTTGCAAAACACAGACACTAAACTTATTACAGTGAACACTGACGTCAATGAACGAACGGACAGATCATAACTTTGCGAAAATAAAGAAAGTAAATTTTTCACTTGAGGGAAGACTTGAACCAAGGACCTCTCACTCCATAGCTGCTCACGCTAACCACCGGACCATGGCGCTACTGTGCCTACGGTCTCCTTGATGTTGCCTATGTTGCACATGGACTACTCAGTTTGTATATTTTGCTTATTTTTTCATAGTTCCACTCAACTTCTTCCTGTTTTCTTGATGGATTTTTTTCAGTTTTTCCAGGCCTATCCACTGTGCCAACTTATAACTAAATCTGAGGGGGGTGCGATGGGGAGGTTCTCTTGTCAGTAGCTCCTCATTTGTTATGCAGTCTGTGGTGTCATCTGAAGAATGAAGTCCCTTGTCAAAGTTGGTACCTCACAAAAGAATCATAAGAAAGGACAATCACTGTCTGATGTAGCAACAAATGAGAGCCATCAGAGCAAATACGCCCTCAAGAGAGTCCATGTGCCACCACATGCTGAAAGAGTACTTATATCAGAAGGCAGTGCCATTCACCCAACACTCTAATCATTGCCTACGATGACAGCGTCATCTTACTTCAGATCCAGTAGTGTGAGTTGTATTAGGAGTCAGAAATTTATCGAGGTTTATAGTCAACTATCATTCTGTACTGCACCAAGTGATTAGGTAGTGTTCACCTTAATAAAGTGATCTAATATTTTGTGTGTGTTGTATTATCTGGTCAACCTGATTCAAAAGTAAATCTAGGCTTGCTAGGTTCCACTATAGATAGTGCAGAAGCAAATTTCTCAAGTATTTTTTTTCATCTGACACTACAAAGGTGATAAGGATGCCTGCACATTTATTCCAGTGAGTTGTCTTCCATCCCAAACCACTTAGTGTTCTGACAATCTCAGCTGCCTAAATCACATTTGTATATTGTTCCTACTATAAAGTGTTCTTGTGGATTAACAAAATGTGTCAAATGCAAGCATTTGCACTGCTATTCTAAATTTGCTGGATCCGGATCTGAAAACAGTTTTGTCACTTGTAGAGTTTCAAAGTACTGTGGACACAACTGTTGTTGATTGTTAGGCTCTGTCTATTTCTCTTTTTCACAATGCTCAAGGCACTGAGTCTAAAGTTCATGCTAATGTAAAAGTGAACAAAAACAAGGCTTACATTAACAGTAAATGTAAAGGTAAAACCTTTCAGTCATATGCCACATGAAGCATATTTCACAAATAAGGTGAGGAAGTCTTGGCCTCAGTGTTTCTCAAATCACAATAGAAAAGTTTGTCCTTGTCATGATGTATAGTCTTTCAATTATGTTGAACAAGGTCATATCTAGACATCTGTTTACAAGACAGCCAGGGCAGGTGCTAGTCATGAGTGCAACTCCAATGTAGCTTTCAGGAAGTGAATGCCATGTTGGCACATACATTACAGCTGGCACCAATATGGCTTGCATTTCTGCATCACCTAGCTGTCTACTGTCATCACAGACAGAAGAAAAAACCTTTTGGCCTATTAAGAGTGGATCACAAAACATTTAAATTTCAGTTAGGCACAGATACACCTGTTTCCCTCAACAATAAAGACATCTATGAAATGATTGGTAGACCACAGCTACAGAAGCCTAATTCTGTTTTGTCTGTATATAAAGGATGTGAAATACTAGTAATTAGCTTGTGCAGTCTGCCAGTAACTTTTTGAGACGTTACAAAGTGTGTTTCATTTCATGTGCTATGTTCTAGAAACAATGCAAACATTTTTGGTTTAGACTTGTTCGGTTTGTTTAACCTGTGAATTTAAGACAGTGTGTTACAAATCACTGTTACAGTGCCTTATACTAATGTTTATAACTTGTGTAATAAGTATAATGAACTTTCTGAACCAGTTTCAGGAAGGGCTACAGATTATGAGGTGCACATTACTGTTCAAGACAATGTTCAAACACAATTTTAATGTGCTCAGCTGGTCGCCGGTCGCCACGTAATACAAGAACAAGTTTCTCAGGGAATGCATTGATGGAAAGACAATCAAGTGATACAACCTCTTTCTGCAAGTCACTGGGCATCCCCCTTGGCCATTCTCAAAAACCCATCAGGAGGTTTATGTTTACATGCTGATTTCAAAGCAACAGTAAACCCACCACAGATTGTTGCAAACTCATTTTCTCTCTCAAGACCTGAGGACTGGGACAGGCACATTCTTCGTTCTTTTCCAAGATTGATTTAAGTGAGGCATACTCACAGTTACACTGGACAAGTAGTCCAAGCAATATTTTCTGATCAATCTCAGCTGTGTCTGTTCAAATTTCAAAGACTACTGTCCAGAAATGCTTCAGCTCCTTCCAAGCATGTCCCGTCATGGACAGCACAAAAATTGCAATGTTGGATTCTGTTGTTGTCTAATTGTCTATATAAGTTACTGTACAGGCCCAGCACACAACGCCCACTGCACAACACTTGAATGCTGACTTCTTGGTGTGTGTTGTGGTTCCCATGACACCCACCACTAATGCTAGGCCTTCCAGTGGTCCTTGTCTTGGATAATAGATGACAATTCACATCAGCTGATTTTCAACAGTTTTGTGCTCCAATGGCTTACATTATGTAGCTACTGCTCTTTTTCACTCTCAGTCTAATGGATAAGCTGAACAGTTTATCAGAACATTCAAAATCACATGGAGAATCTCCATTCCTCTCACACATGGGAGCAAGTCTTAAAGACTTTTCTTTCCCCCCCTACTGCTCCTTGGCAAGTGATGGGAAGCTGGTGGCAGAGTTATTACGCAGTCATTGTCACTGTACCCTGTTACATCTTTTGGGGCCACCATGGAAACAGTTCATTCAGCCTACACAAACAAAGTTGCAGCCACAGGATGAAGTTTTCTTTAAAGTTTTTAGCAAAAAACAGTGTTCGGAGCATGTCATCACACAAGTCTTGGGGCACACCTCTTACATCATTCAAGGTTCCTCTAGACTGCATCAGTGTCACCAGAATGAGCTTTAGCACTCTTTTCTTAATGGTTTTGTGACAAATGTTTGCCCTTAGACCCAGCACGCTGCTTGTGCCCATAACAGCAGTCATGCCCACTTCTCCACCCATGGTGGTCGGCACCATTCAGAGTAGGGCCAGTGGAGATCAACAGCATGCCGTTGCTGTCACCATCAATGCTCCTGCAACCTAAGCCAATTTCCATGTAGGTGCTGCTCCCAGACAGCCATCACAACAATCATGGAATTTTGCTTGCAGTCAACCCAACCACAGCATCAGCATCACTAGATGTTCGCAGTTATTCACAAGGTGGATGAAGTGATGCAGACACAGAGTTGCCATCAGTCATCATTACACTCCTCGTCTACTCATCTACACCCCATTCAGCCCCCCCTTCCCCCCCCCCACCCCCCCCCCCACCCTCCTACCATTGTCATGTGATACAGCACTATTAGGGATGGCAGTTATCACTGAATTAACTGGTTCTCAGTTATATTGGTACTATTTCACACAAACTTAACCTGACTGTTAATACTAATCAAAATGACAAGTTCCTGAAATAAACCATTTTCATTTTTTATTGCTACCATTTCTTGTAATAAACACAGAAATCAGACAAAGAGTGAAAAATTTTCGTCCCATCAGTTTCATGACACACAAATCAAAATATTACATTAAATAGGCAAATAAAAGGAAACTTAGTCTGACCACTATTCACTGCTTTTCTTGAAAAGTGGTAAGTGGCTGAATACTACAAAAAAATCTACTAACTCCTACTGATTCTAATTTTTTGAAACTTTGCTCACAAATCATGTTGTAATTGGAGATCCTACCACTATTTGGACAGTATGGATAGTCAGTGCTAAAGGGTGAAAACTAAGACTGAGGAACTCTGTATTTCATGTTAATTTGTCTGTTTTTGAGGGTTACAAGCAGATAAAGGCATATTATGTAGACATAGGCAGCAGATCAGCTACTTCTGTTTTTATTGTATACTAAGATGAACTGTTCTTATATTTTTAATTTATTACTGTTACCATAATTTCCTTCCTCTTTTATTATTTCATAGAAATGGAAGACAAATCTTTAATCTTCTAAAGCAAATGAAGCATTGTACTTCACTATCACTTGGTAAAAATATTTCCAAATTAGGGTTGGTGTCAATCTGCAATAGGACGAGAGTATGGTGACAACAGTGAGAAACTACCATACAGATAAAGTGGAGACAAATCTTGCACACTGCATGTACAAGCGTGCCTTAAGCCACAACACAGCACACCAGAGACATTATTCTCTCAACAAAGCTGTACCAATTCTTATGCCATGTGTTTGTTGCTCGCTTCTGTTGGCATGTTGGCATTGTTACTAACATGGCACTGACTGCTTTTCTGATTTTCAACAATAACACCATCTTTGAAACCAACACAAATTTCATGAATAAAAAGACTCTTTATTTTTTTTAAAAAGGTTTATGTAAAGACAAAAAAATTTAGCACTGCTGCTGTGGGTAACTGATATTTTTGTTTTTTATTCAGTTATTAGTAAGAAATAAAAAACATCCATTACAACCAAGACCAAAGAAATACCAATTACTCAGAATTTTTAAATGGTCCGTTTTTCTACCCCTAAGCATCAGCTTCACAGCCATATGGATCTTGTCATACTCTATGGTTGATCCAAAGTTCTGTAATGGTGTGGGGAGGCTTCAATGTTCACAGCCATATGGATCATGTCATACTCTATGGTCATCTTACCACCAGGCAGTACATCAAAAAGATCCTGTTGGACCATGAAGTAACTGCTGCATACAGTGTTGGCCCAGAATTCCTTCTAATGTCAGGGCCCATGTGGTGGGTGTCAGCAGGGATGTCTTGCAAAGTCTGGACATTGAGGTAACAGGATGGCCAGCAGTGAGTCCTGACCTAAATCCCCAACATGCATACGTGGGACATGCCTGACAGACAAGTTTGTGGTCATCCCGTTCCACCATAGACTCCCATGAACTATCATGGGCTCTTTTTGAAGAATGGGAATGGATATCACAGGATGGCCTCCATATTTTTACACAGAGCATGCCATGTAGGTGTCAGCTAGTGATACATGCTCACTGAGGGTATACATGCTATTGAAGCCCTATAATTCAAATGAAGAGCACCCAGTATGACTGGATGAATGATTGTTCCCGCTTTATTTTCAACACCTGTCTGACATTTCAGTTCTTTTTTCGTAAGCAATCAAGGATGTAATGACGTTTTGTCGTGTACTTAATTTGTGAAAGATAAAGGTGTAATTTGGTAACATACCCAGTCCTCAATTAATGCTCACTGGAATGTGACAGATGCCCAAAGTCATGTTCCCCTGATTCTTTTGAGCAGAATAATTTAAGGAAAAACACAGATTTTTCACACTTATGACCACATGATAAAAGATTTATTTGTGATATGCTACTTCCTTTCCTTAAGGTGTTGTACAGAACAGGTATTTTAGAGCCTTTTGTTGTACTGCAGCAGTCTCACAAATATATTATAACAAATCTTTTGTTATTTAGACTGTTAAAAACTTTTATTTTGTAAACAGCATCACAATGAGTTGCTCCATTAAAAACAAAGTACTTTGGCACAGATGGTCCCATGAAATAGGAAAAATTAATAAAAAACTGTCACAAACCACATAAGGAGTAATGGAAGATACTTGTGAACACATTAATGAGCAGTATACATTTACTACCAAAGGGTGACACTGTTTAAGGGAAATAACAGTGGCAAGATACAGTACTGCCACTGAGGTTTACCTAGTATCACACAATGTGACCATAAACAGAAATTACAAGTGACATGAAAGCATTTACTTGTTTTCCAGATGTTAAAGTAGTAATAATCAGTGTAGTGACAGTGTGTGAACATAAATGGTAAGATTTCTGCAATTAAGAAGAAACACTAGAAGAAACAAACAACAAGAAAGACGTTTTGCAGACTATAAGTTCTGAATATCGGTAAACCATGCTCAAATAACCAGGAACATGAAATGACAGAAACTGTACAAAAAAAAAAAAAAATGTTGGGATATAGTTAGCGGAAAAAAATACTACACTATTTCAGTGAAAGGCTTTAACTGGGCATGTATAACTGAATGAATTTCACCTTGGTGTATAATGATCCCAACATTTATAGATGTAGTAGCAGTGACATTGTACGTGAAATACACAAAAAATTAAAATGGCAGTGATGTGATTTATAAAGTATTCTTGCTATACTTTTTTTAATATCAAGCACAGTCTGATTTCATTTTTGAGCACAATATTTCAATGAACAATTAAGTCATCTTCATTTGGATGCTTTATGTAGGGGTTTTATATGCTTTCACTACCGAGTCTCTAACTAAACTGTTTTATACTGTCAATGCTGGCCCTGAGTTAGTAGTCAAGTTTGATTCCTGGCATCCTCTACAGTCTCTGACTTGCATTTCCTTTCCCACACTTGTGTAGTTATTCCATAAAATGCCCATATTTCCATATTTCCAGCTGTTGTGGATGAGATGACTGGTGAGGCCTTAATAAATGAGTGTCTGAACCATTTATACAGTAATCATCCAGTTCTTAGAAGTATTGATTATCTTAAAGTTAGAGAGCTGACCTTTTCCTTTCTTGGTGGGAATAAAATGTATTGGATGTAGTTTTTCAGTAGGTGTCTAACTTACCTGGAAATTATAATGTAACTGTACAGATAAAAAAATGTACTCACCAAGAGGGGGTGGGATGGGGTGGGGGGTGGAGCAGGAGAAAACATATATAAAGTTTAAGTAAATGTGCAAGCTTTTGGAGACACTGGCTCCTCCTCCTGGTAGAAGGGTTGAAGATGGAGGAAATGGGGAGAGTTCAGAAAAGTTGCCCAAAACCCCAAGTCAGGGGAGACTTACTAGATGGTAAATATTTTCAAAACTTGATTACTTTTGTTGATGTATCTGGAAATTACATATGCATTAGTCATGTATGTGACCCTCATATTTTATAGTTTTTTCATGGAGTTAATCTCTTCCACGGAAATATTTATTGGACCAAAAGACTATCCCAACTGGTAAATCTGAAAATTATTGTCTTTGAAATTCCCTTAATAGCTTTCTCAGTTCTTTGGCTAGCCTGTCATTGTCTAGCAACATGTGAACTTCATAGACTAGAATTAGCACAGAATTGCTTTGTGGCAGATGGTAAACGCTACAGGTGTGAAGGCAGAGGTTGGTGATGTGGATTTTCTACAAACACCATGAACAAGTGATCTGTTAACTCTTCACTTATCCAGCACATCAAAGAATGGTAGCTTGCTCTATTTCAATTTCTATAGTGAATTTTATATTAAGATGGACAGGATTTAGGTATCCAAGATAACATGAATAGTTCCATCCCAAGTGACTTTAGCACAAATATGTCTACATACTGACAGTGTGAGCTTCCCAGTCTCTTTTGACTCACAAAATTAGTGTTCAAAGTTGTGGCTGAAGAAGCAGATGGTTGGGTAAATGTGCAACCTAGCAGAAATTTTGGCTCAAGTAGACATTTACGGGATTGTTACACATTGTTGCATTCATAACACTTTGGCCCACTAGGTTGTAGAATCATTTTATGTTTTTCTGAGGTTCCTGTCAACAGATTAGAATTGCAGTATATGGCAACATTTGCAAATAAAACTAATAGATATAACAGATAAGTAACTGAAGGTGACATACACTTATGCCTGAAACTGAATAAAATTTATTATATGAAATAAAATTAAATTCATTTTCAAATAATGTCTCAGAATGAAAGAAATAAAATAAAAACAGTTTTTAAGTGAAATACTATCAGCAAGGTTCATATTTGTATGAAGTAAAGCAATCATTACATCAGATCTGAAGACAGTGAACTCCTATACCAAACAACCATCACATGTGACCAAAGACCAACAGTGATACAGTTACACAATAATCAGAAATTAAAGTTCATTAAATGATTCTGTAGTCATTAAAAAGTGGCAATTAAATTGTCCAATAATATCTGTTTGGTTTATCATTCGTGCTACTAGTTCATGAGAAATTCATTTAAACAGATTTTAGTTCACAGCAGCACTTGACATCTGCAAAGCACTCTCATCAAAAGTTGAAGTTCTTGCAGTCTGCAAACAACTGTCACCCACAAATGACCACTGAAATAAAGTTACATTATTATGAGAAGGAAAGTTGTTACTCACCATATAGCGGAGATGCTGAGTCGCAGATAGGCACAACAAAAAGACTCACAATTATAACTTTTGGCCATTAAGGCCTTCATCATCAATAGAAAAACACACACACACACACACACACACACACACACACACATTGTGTATGTGTGTCTATTGTTGACAAGGACCTTAATGACCAAAAGCTATAATTGTTAGAGTCTTTTTGTTGTGCCTATCTGCAACTCAGCATCTCCGCTATATGGTAAGTAGTAACTTTCCTTCCCATAATACTGTCACATTCCATCCTGGATTTTCCATTGTTTGATTTTTGCCTGAAATAAAGTTACTTACAGAGCTTAACATGTAAAGTCCTTCACACTCTGTATGGTTGATTTGCTGCACAAAAACCTCCCTCCAGTGCTTACTATTGCCAAACTAACAACTGAGACCATGATCATAACTGAGACACAAAAGACAATGCAGCAATGGCGTTTCTCACTTAGAGTCTGGCTGATATCACACTGCCGTATTTGTTGCAACAAAAAATCCTTTAGGACCACCCATTCAGGTTTCTCAAATATAACAGTAGAACTCTAATGAAAAATCCATGATGGAATAATGACAATACCACGAAAAGGTATTAAAAGGTATCATATAGTGAAGACACTGAAGTCACAGATGGGCACACCAAACAGACTGCTGCTCAATTGAACTTTCGGGCACAAGACCTTCTTCTAAAGAGGAAAATACATTAAAACAAGCACAACATGTAAACACACACACACACACACACACACACACACACACACACACACAAAGCACCGTCTCTGGCCACTGAGGCTGGACTGTGTACAGCAGCTGTGCCTGATGGGAGAAGCAATCTGTGGATGGTGTGGGCAAGGAGAAGGCTGGGGTGGAGAGGAAGAGGGATAGCAGAGTAAGAGTGAGGAAGCTGTCGTACTGCTTGCGGTGGCATACAAGGATGTGATGGGGACAGGGTAGGGCTGCTAGGTGCAATAGAATGTAGGAGGGGAGGGCGGAGGGAGGAGAATGAGAAATGAGAGAACAAGGAGGGTAAAAAGACTGGTGGTTGTGTTGGTGGAATAGAAAGCTGTGTAGGGCTGGAGTTGGAGCAGGGAAGGTAACAGGCAGGTGAAGGACAGGGACTACCAAAGGCTGAGGCCAGGGGGTCTTACAGGAATGTAGGAGAGAGTTCCCACGTGCACAGTTCAGAAAAGCTGCTGTTGGTAGGAAGGAGCCTCATGGTGTATGGTGTGAAGCAGCCACTGAAGTGAAGCACCATGTGTTGGGCAGCATGTCATACTTGTGAGAATGTGTGTGTGTGTTTCCTGCTTTAGAAGAAGATATTTTGACTAAAAGCTCATATGTATAGCACTCTTTTTGTTTTGCCTGTCTGCAACTCAACGTCTCCTCCATATGGTGAGTAGCAATCCATCCTTTTCATAATATTAACATTAGAACTATACATGTACAAAGTAAGCCCTCTTTCTTGTAGTAATTCACCAACTACAAACTATATTATAAGTCTACTGATTTTATTGTTAGTTACAAAATATGTATGAAACCTTTTCCCAAAACTGATTTACATGAAAAAACTTGTTTATAAATTAACATACAAAATTAAGTGGGTAGTTATTCTAAATTGTCTTTTGATGACCTTTCACCTACTGCCCTCAGAATTTACAATACGTGCACCACACTTTGAGGGCAAAAGCCTTTATTAATAGCTGATCCAACTACAGGGCTATACAAAGTAGTTGTGTAAAAGTAACAGTAAATAATTTCAAAACCACTGACTGAATACTCTCTCGGAGCTCTTCTGACTGAGTATTCTCTCAGAGCTCTTGAAACCTTGTGCCACATTCTCAAGTTTGAATCCTATGCCTCCAGATGTCACTCCATCCTAATTATTCAGAAATTTTGCATGACTACAGTAACAATGGAGATATACAGTGGTCGCTTGCGATACCACAAAATGCAATCACCAATTGTTGTAAGAAGACACTTCAGAATGGAGTATCATAAACCCCTGCCTCAGGCAAAGACTATAAAAGCATGGTATGATCGGTTTGTGGAAACAGGTTGTGTGGTACATCACGAGAATGGTCAGTCACCCACAGGTAGCAGGCCTCATTGTGGAAGCTATGAGAAGAATGTATGCACAGAGTACAAGTAAGTCCACAATGAGGGCAAGTTTTGAATTACATATCTAGGTGTTGCTGAACTACCTGATGCCACAATTTCAAGAGGACAGGGTGCATTCATTTTACAGTAATATGGGGGCCCTCCACCAAGAGTTCACAGTGTACCTATCTCGTACTGTTGCTGTTTGGATTGGATGAGGTGAGAGACAGTAGGACCACTGAGATCTCTGATGTGACACTTAGTCTTCCATTTGTGGGAATACGTTAAAAGACAAGGTGTACACCCTTCCACTTCACGTACCTATTAATGAGCTTCGCAAAACACATCAGAGGTGCACTGAATGAAGTAGATGCTGCCATCCTCTCGCACCTCTGGGGAAAAATTTCATACAGATGTGTTAGCTGCTGTGTGACAAGGGGAAGCCACAGGGAATATTTGCAGAAAGAAAATTGATGTCCTGTCAATTTCACAACTGGGAATATATTATTTCAATCAAGTAAATCTCCTGCATTATTTAACATCACTTTCAGGTAACTAAGGAAAATCCAGGATGGAATGTAGCAATATTACGAAAAGGATAGCTGCTACTCACCATATAGCAGAGATGCTGAGTCATAGATAGTCACAACAACAATACTGTCACAAAATGAGCTTTTGGCCAACAAGGCCTTTATCGAAAAAAGAACACACACACACACACACACACACACACACACACACACACACACACAGAGTCTCTGGCAGCTGAAGCCAGACTACGAGCAGCAGCGCATGATTGGGAAAGGCAACCAGGTGGGAGTTGCCTCTCTTGATTACTCTCAAAAGCCTATACAGTAAAGGTGGCACAGGAATTTGTGATCTTATGTCTCTACATGGGAAGTTGGCTGCAGTGAGTACAATCAGCATCATTTTGAAAGTAACAACATTTATCTGCCTGAAGGAAATCTCATCCAGCTAATCAAAAATCTTATTGTTGTCATCAATGTGTGTCATAAGAACAGTAGCATTGCCATTGCTGCAATGCAAAATTGCTGTTTTCTTGTCTTGCTGCTTGATTTTCACTGGAAATGTTGAACTTGGGTATTTTCACTTTGGTTAGTGTTCAACATACTTTACAGCATAACTCTCATCACTCTCACTGAAAGTGATCCTGCAACTTTCTCCACGGAGCTGATGTATTCTGCTACTGGTACCACACTTGGAGTTGACATGAAATATAGCCTTTTCCAAAGAACCTTCACCATATTATCATTGAAATGATTTTCAGTGAGTTTAATTACTGAGCAGAATGCTACTTAATGGAACAGCTTTTTCTGTAAGCCTTCTGAAATGTAGACATTTTTATGTGCATGGATTATGTTTGTGACCATGTTGTGTTTTGACTCACTCACGAACATCAGCAACAATTTATGAATGCACATGAAAAAGTGACATCTAATGTACATGGGGCGGCTTGAATGTTTCCACGATGTATAATACTGCCGGCTTCAGTTGTGACAATATGATGCTTGATGTAAACACTGGTACAACTTAAAATGAGGTCTGACAAGACCAATACCAGGGTGCGGACTCATGCTTCTGAGAACAGCATAACTTAGGAGTGTATCAAATATGGTTTTAATTGTGTTTAAACAGGTTGTAAGATCCACAGCTGAATTTATTAAGCCATTGCTGATCATCAAGTCCTGTCACAGCCAAAAAACATGAAGAAGATTTATTTAGTTATTTATTTAACTTTAAATGCGAACATTTTAGTTTAGTCTTTTCCATGACTGTTATTGATACTGAATGAAACAACATGATTCCTATTACCAGTCACAGTTTATTTATATCCTCAATGCATTTTGGAGGTTTAAACCTTCATCATCAGGTGGATTTACGTGTGTTAATATGACATGTGGATGTGTTGTGTTAAGATTTAACGGTAACTTGTGGTACATTCTCCAGTGGTTGCAGGTTCCTTTCTCTGTCAGGTATGATGTGTTACAAAAGAGAAAGGAACCTGTGACCCATGGAGACAGTGCCACAACATCTCCCACAATTGTAACAGAACACACAAATATGTCACACTAACACGTATAAATCCACCTTCGAAACATGCCATGCATATAAATAAACAATTAGTGGTAATAGTAAACTTGTTTCATTCAAGAAGATTTTTGTTTAATGGAGTAATGATATATACTCACAAAAACAAAGCCACATTAAAAAAAAAGACTGAGAAAGGCAATGTTATATTCCTTACATCAGATATGGGGTTTTGAATGCCCCTGTCCACAAGATATAGGGTTAGAGATAGTGATGTATTTTCTGGCTGAGTAGTGTTAGGCAAACATCTATAACTCTATACTTTAATGTGGTTTAGTAGTTACGTGTCTGAATATAAGTCCAAAGCTGGGGGGGGGGTCAACCCAGGTTACTCCTAGAGACTTTATCTGCCTCTCATTTCTTTCACCACTGTTTTTTTTGGTAATGTGAAAAATGCCATGTTGGACTGTGATTCAGAAGCAACACTAAACTGTAAGGGTCCTTATAATTAGCTGTCAGTCAGTTCAAAGGTCAAGGGAATACAAGTACATACCATCAATAGTAGATCCATGCCTAGTAAAGCACTGTGATATTCAAACCAACATTTAGGTGTTGACATCTTTATCTTTTTACTTTATACTGATATTTACCATATATTTTTCAATACAGTCATTCAAATTTGTTTCTGTTTCTGTGGAGTTTAGATGTTCATGACAATGTAGAATGTATCCATTTTCACAGTCGACTCAGAGTGTAGCAGGGCCAGTCATTGCAGTGTATTACCCTGCCAGACAGCAACTGTGAGAAGATGGGATCTATATTGTCAAGAGACTCATTCTATTTTATTATGAAATGGCTAATAATTTTAATTCCGCTATGTAAGTAACTTAATGAAATGAGTCAGTTCTTATCTGACCGTAAATGAAAGAAGTTTACAAGTAACTGTTGAAAGGGAATTTTTTTTGTAATAGCATACAAGCAGAAAATAGTTGATATATATATATATCTAAAATTCAGTATACTGTGATACAAGAAGGCTTTGTGGAAGGAAATAAAGTGAAGTTGAACGTTCTTTAATGAAAATGTTGGTATTTAATTGCAACCCTGATGTGGAAGTAACAGTAACACCCACAGAGAACAATGAAGTCCTTTATTGTATTAATTACTAATGGTAGTCATCTGCGACTCCATAGCTATGAATTTTTTGACAAGAAAATGAAGAGATTACAACTCTTTCATTTATGTCTTTGCTATGAAAAGGAAATCTATTATTGATTGTGAAGTTTTCTCTTTTTTTTTTTTTTTATGAAGTCCGATACTGTTTATGATATAACCATGACCCGGCTGTGGCAATAATGATTACCAAAGTAAAAAGGACAACTAAAACAAACAGAAAGACATATATGTTCAATAAACTAAATAAAAAAACAGTAATGTCATATCTCAATGAGAAACTTGAAAATTTCAGTACAGGTCAGCAGCATGTAGAGGAACTCTGGCTCTTAAAAGAATAGATGATCATGCTCTGGATAGATATGTAGTCAGTAGAACAGTTCATAATTGGAGGGAACATCCATGGTAAACAGTCACTGTAAAGAAACTTCTAAAGAATCAGAGATTAGTGCATAATAGTGTAAAACAAACCATAGGGCTATATATAGAGTGATGCTGAATGAAACATGTTTTGCTGTCAAGCAAGTCGTGATGCCTTTAATGACTACCATAGCAGAATATTGTCAAATGACATTTCACAAAATCAAAAGAAATTCTGATCATATGTAAAGGCTGTTAGTGGCATCAAAGTTAATGTCTAGTCCCTAGTGAATGTGACAGGAACTGAGGGTAGCAAAGTGAAAGCTGAAATGCTTAACTCTGTTTTCAAATGTTCCTTTACAAAGGAAAACCCAGGACAACTGCCCTAACTTAATTCTCGTACCACTGACAAGATGAATGAAATAAGTATTAGTGTCAGTGGTGTTGAGAAACAGCTGAAATCTTTAAAATTGAATAAAGCTCCAGGCCCCTATGGAATCCCTATCAGGCTCTATACCAAATTTGCAGCTGAGTTAGTCCCTTTTTTCACTATAATTTATCATACATCCCTTCAACAGAAAACTATGCCCAGTTCTTGGAAAAAGGCACATGTCACACCTGTCTACAAGAAGGGTAGTAGAAGTGATCCACAAAACTTTCATCCAATATCCCTGACATCAATTTGTTGTAAAATCTTAGAACATATTCTAAGATCAAGCATAAAGAGGTACCTTGAACAGAATAACCTCCTCAATGCCAACCAGCACAGATTTTGAAAACATTGATCATGTGAAACCCAACTCACACTTTTCTTACATGACATACTGAACCCATAACAGGACTGGAATAGGAAGTGCTGGGTGGGTGGATTGGGCAGGGGTTTGCACCTGGGTCTTCCACAGGGATGTGGTCCTTGTGGCAGGGGGTTGGGAGTGGCATGGGTATGGAGTAGGATGCTGTGGATGTTGGGAAGTATCTCAGGTAGGATGTCCCTCATTTCAGAGCATGATAATAGGTAATCAAAGCTCTGGCAAAGAATGTGGTTTAGCCGTTCCAGTCCAGACTGGTACTGGGTGATGAAGGGGACAGTCCTTTGTGGCTGGTTCTCGAAGTTGGTGGGAGGACTGGGGGTGTGAGGGGAAATGGTGTGGGAGATCTGTTTGTGGACTAGGTTTGGGGGATAGTGCCTGTCTGTGAAGGCCTTGGTGAGACCCTCAGCATATGGAGCAAGAGAGTTTTTGTCACTACGGATATGCCATCCCTGGGTGGCCAGGCTATATGGGAGGGGTTTTTGGTGCGAAAGGGACAACAGCTGTCAAAATGCAGGTATGTTGGTGGTTGGGGGGTCTAATGTGGATTGAGGTGCAGATGGAGACATCAGAGAGGGTGAGGTCAACATCTAGGAAGGTGGCACACAGGGTCTAGGGGGACCACGTGAAGCAAATGGGAGAGAAGGTGTTGAGGTTGTGAAGGAATGAATATAGGGTATCTTGGCCCAGAGTTCAGATCATGAAGATATCATCAGTGAACCTAAACCAGAGTGTGTCCCATATATCCTGGTAACACGGGGACGGCGTATCTGCAGTGACAAAAACTCTCTTGCTCAGTATGCTGAGGGTCTCACCAAGGCCTTCAGAAACAGGCACTATCACCCACACATAGTCTGCAAACAGATGTCCCGTGCTATTTCCCCTCACACCCCCAATCCTCCCACCAGCCTCAAGAACCAGACACAAAGGAGTGTCCCCTTCACCACACAGTATCACCCAGAACTTGAACAACTGAACCACATCCTTCAGCAGGACTTTGATTATCTGTCATCGTACCCTGAAATGAGGGGCATCCCACCCCTCCTAAAGTGGTGTTCTGTGACCCAATCTCCACAACATCCTAGTCCATCGCTATGCCACTCCCAATCCTAGCCCCTTGCCACAAGAATCATATCCCTGTGGAAGACCCAGGTGCAAAATCTGCCCAATCCACCCACCCAGCACTTCCTATTCCAGCCCTGCCAAGGGTTTACCCGACCCCATCAGGGGCTGGACCACCTGTGAAACCAATCATGCCATTTAACAGCTCTGCTGCAGTCATTGCACAGTTTTTTGTATTGGTATGACACCTAACCAATTGTCCAGCAGATGAATGGCAACCATCAAACTGTTGCTAAGAGTGAACTAGACCACTCTGTGGCACAACATGTAGCTGAACACAACACACTTGATTTCAATGACTGCCTCACTACCCCAAGCCATCTGGAACCTTCCCTTCACCGCCAGCTTTTCTGAACTACACAGATGGGAGTTATCCTTACAACACATTCTCCACTCCCATAATTATCTTGGCATTAACCTAAGATAACACATTGTCCCCATATCCTCCACCCAACAGTTCCATCCCCTCTGTCCTATCATCTCCTCCCCATTCACTTCTCCTACCCTGTTTGTCTGCAGCCCTCTGCCAATGACTCTGCCTATCTTTGCTCGCTCCTCACCTTTTTTGCTCCTTTTCTCCTCACCCCCTGCCCCACAGTCTCCTGATGCTTCACCTGTTGGCAGTCTACTGCCTGCACACTCCACCAGGCAGTGTTAATCTCTCTCCCCACCTGTATACTATTACCCATCCCCCTTCCCTGCCCCTTGCTGCTGCTTGGATCCCAAATGATAGTTGCATTCTGGCCTCAGCTGCTAGAGTTGGAGGTCCTGTATGCTTGCAATTTTGTGTGTGTGTGTGTGTGTGTGTGTGTGTGTGTGTGTGTGTGTGTGTGTGTGTGTGCGCGCGCGCGCGCACCTCTCTTTTACTGACAAAGGCTATGACCAACAACTTGATCTGCCTTCTTTATAGTAAGCAGCCACCTGTCTTTTCCTACAGTGTTAATATTCCACTTCCAGAATTCTTTGAACTAATTACCTGTTTGACAGAAAATACCATGAATAAACTGAGAGGGAGGTGTGGGTAGCCCATATTGACCTGTTGTGCCAAACCTATACACGAAACATTTTAAGGCAAAGACATTTGAATTCAATTTGTTCAAACAAACTTGTTCTACTGATACGTAAACAAAGTGTCTTGGGTATGTTCTTATGGAATGGAAAATATTTGTGATTCCTTAGAACACCTAAACATTTTGTATCATAACATAAAGTTTATGGTGGAACTTGAAATAAGGCACCAGCTACTTTTATTAATTGTGTCAGTTAAAGTATGCAAATCATCTGTCACTTAGCACTGTCTGGACTAAAACTATCACATTAATTACAAGATGTAAAGTTCCCAGTTGGAAAATCCTTTTCCATTGGAAATGAGTGGAGCAGCGTGCAGCTGCAGTATTAATATTTTACAATAATGTTCAAGAATTTCACAATTAGCTTGTTTTATGAACAAACAAAGATGCTTACAGACTATTATAGCTCCCTATGCGATTCTGGTGGTATGTAGTAGATAGTCACATCTGTATGTTCTAGCACTAGGTGATGTTAATATTGTGCCTTATGTTGGACCAATCTCCAGAAATATCTGTAGACTCTTGTCGAAACACACATCCACATCTTTTTACTCTCACCAAGAAAGACAAAATTTTTACTTCATAATGTTAAAGATAAATGAGGCTGCTGAAAACTGGATGCAATGTGTAGGACAACAAGAAACACTGAAGAGATGTGAAAGGAACAGTGACATGTACATCTCAAACATCCACGTACTTCAGCTGTCACTTAGCCCTGTCTAGGCTAAAATTATTACAGGAGTTACAACACGTTGTAATGTCCATAGGTGGCAAAAGTTTTTCAATTAATAAAGCAACAGCATAAGTGGTACAGCCTTCATATGTGATATTAACATTTTGTAATTATGTTTAAGAAATTGTGAACAAATAAAGATCTTTACAGAATATTACATCTCTTCTCGACATTCTGGTTGTTACAGTTGTTTAGTTATTATAGCATCTCTATATCCCTGCACTAAGTTACTTATTAGTTCTGTGAAAAATGTTGCTGGCTGTGTAAAAGATTTATTTATTATATCTAAAAACAAAGATGATGTGACTTACCAAATGAAAGTGCTGGCAGGTCGACAGACACACAAACATACACACAAAATTCTAGCTTTCGCAACCAACGGTTGCTTCATCAGGAAAGAGGGAAGGAGAGGGAAAGATGAAAGGATGTGGGTTTTAAGGGAGAGGGTAAGGAGTCATTCCAATCCCGGGAGCGGAAAGACTTACCTTGGGGGAAAAAAGGACAGGTATACACTCGCACACACACACATATCCATCCGCACATACACAGACACGAGCAGATTTATTTATTAAATACAAAGACAACAGATGTCTTAAGTCCTAAAGTCTTAGTACTAACAGATCATGGTATCTGACCAGATGTTTCCTGACTAGAAAAAAAGTGACGACAACAAGACAAGAAGTAAAACTTTAATTTATTTCCACCAAAGTCTCATTGCTTCCATGCAGAATAGGAATACAGAGCCTCCAGCAATGAGGATCATCAGAAAGACTAGTATCATAGTGCAGACTCCAAGTTTCTGGGGCAATACATCTACGTCAGGGAACTTACTACACAAAAACAAGGGGTTTCAGTTTAAGCATGACTCCTGACTTGAGACTAAATTTATTAAGATATCAGCAAAAACTTCATCCATAAGGACCATAAAATACAGAGGGTATATGCATTTCACAGAATAATAGCACAGATTCTGGAGAACAAATAAACATCAAAGAATTCAGCAGCTGCCAAGAGTCAACTCTACCATAAACAGAACTGTGACAGCAATAATATGTCATAGTCTGGTTGGTGTCCAGCCAGTGAGCACACTTAAAATTTTTGACTGAACATCTTCACGAAGATATCTATGTAAGTTGCTGAATTACTGTTTCCAGTAAAACGCCAAGAAACATACCATGAAAACAAGTGTTTTCTCCTCGTTATGCGGGAACATGTGAAAATGACACAGAGCAAGGGCCAAGAGACGTGATCAAGGCTGACAATTCAACATTTTTAGATAACTTTGGTCAATAAACGAATGTGGGAGGCACATACAATAGGCAAAATTTACTTATATAGGAACATTACTGACAACAGGAGCACAAGTACCAGTCAGGGAGAGTGAAAACAATTTAATATATGATTTTAATGAAAGCAAGTGCCAATTAAAAAAAAGACAGAATATTGGTCTGAACAAAAAAATCCTTAAACAGCAATAGGAATTTGTACATAATATGAGAAGTTCCATGACATGCACAGCATTTCTACCAGCCATGCTCAGAAGTTGAGATTCAATAATACAGATGAACTAAGCTTACTTGGCTGCTGAAGGGTTCAAAATGTTCATAATTTCCTTTACATCACTGAGCTGTACAGTTATGTCAATTATTAGTTCCCTTATTAAAGAACTTTGAACATAGGCTTCTGTAACAACTGCAATGACTTCCAAGCTTTGATAAATAAAACTCAAAGCTTCTATCAATCGGTAGAAGTTGTTGGTAGTGCACTGAAAAAAGACAAACATTAAGATTGTGGTGCATGTTATATTAAGAGTTGTAATCATGAAATAACAATGAATCAAAACATCTAAATTCATTTTCATATAGTACACACTTAATGTGGCTAACACAGGATGGTTTAATAATAAGCATGTACTATCATCTATGTCTGATTATAGCTATGTTGTATGATTTTTTCCTCAAGCACCAGGGATGAGAAGAAAATTATGTACATCAACTGCTATGTTGCAATCTGTAGTTGACTACTCATTTGGTAAACCACATCTTTCTTTCCGAAATATGGCCAGCATGTACCAAAATATTTACTTTATGGTAGAAAATTTCTATCAAGAAAGTGCACTTTGATAAACAGCATGATATCTCTAGAAGTAATTCTTGAGTATATATCATAATGAGTACAGTGAAATATCTGCTTGTACTGAAGATTTTTTAGAAAATTTATTGGAAATATGAAACAAAATGTAGCCTCCCCATGAACCGTGGACCTTGCCGTTGGTGGGGAAGCTTGCGTGCCTCAGCGATGCAGATAGCCATACTGTAGGTGCAACCACAAAGGAGGGGTATCTGTTGAGAGGCCAGACAAACATGTGGTTCCTGAAGAGGGCACCAGCCTTTTCAGTAGTTGCAGGGGCAACAGTCTGGATGATTGACTGAACTGGCCAGGTAAGATTAACCAAAACAACCTTGCTGTGCTGGTACTGCAAACAGGCGAAAGCAAGGGGAAACTACAGCCGTAATTTTTCCCGAGGGCATGCAGCTTTACTGTATGGTTAAATGATGATGGCGTCCTCTTGGGTAAAATATTCCGGAGGTAAAATAGTCCCACATTCGGATCTCCAGGTGGGGACTACTCAGGAGGACGTCGTTATCAAGAGAAAGAAAACTGGCAGTCTACAGATCGGAGTGTGGAATGTCAGATCCCTTAATCGGGCAGGTAGGTTAGAAAATTTAAAATGGGAAATGGATAGGTTAAAATTAGATATAGTGGGAATTAGTTAAGTTCGGTGTCAGGAGGAACAAGACTTCTAGTCAGGTGACTACAGGGCTACAAATACAAAATCAAATAGGGGTAATGCAGGAATAGGTTTAATAATGAATAAAAAAATAGGAGTATGGGTAAGCTACTACGAACAGCATAGTGAATGCATTATTGTAGCCAAGATAGACATTAAGCCCAGGCCTACCACAGTAGTACAATTTTATATGCCAACTAGCCCTGCAGATGATGAAGAGATTGATTAAATGTATGATGAGATAAAAGAAATTATTCAGATAGTGAAGGGAGACGAAAATTTTATAGTCATGGAGAAATGGAATTCAATAGTAGGAAAAGGAAGAGAAAGAAAAGTAGTAGGTGAATATGGAATGGTGGTAAGGAATGAAAGAGGAAGCTGCCTGGTAGAATTTTACACAGAGCACAACTTAACCATAGCGAACACTTGGTTCAAAAATTATGAAAGAAAATTGTATACATGGAAGAGGCCTGGAGACACAGGAAGGTTTCAGATAGATTATATAATGGTAAGACAGAGATTTAGGAACCAGGTTTTAAATTGTAAGACATATCCAGAGCCAGATGTTGACTCTGACCTCAATCTATTGGTTATGAACTGTAGAAACTGCAAAAAGGTAGTAATTTCAGGAGATGGAACCTGGATAAAATGAAAGAACCAGAGGTTGCAGAGAGTTTCAGAGGGAGCACCAGAAAACAATTGCCGAGAACGGGGGAAGAAATATAGTAGCAGAAGAAGGGGTAGCTTTGAGAGATGAAATAGTGAAGGCAGCAGAGGATCAAGCAGGTAAATAGATGAGGGCTAGTAGAAATCCTTGGGTACCGGTAACAGAAGAAATATTGACTTTAATTGATGAAAAAAGAAAATATAAAAATGCAGTAAAAGAAGCAGGCAAAAAGGAATACAAATGTCTCACAAATGAGATCGACAGGAAGTGCAAAATGGCTAAGCAGGGATGGCTAGAGGACAATTGTAAGGATGTAGAGGCATACATCACTAGGGCTAAGATAGATACTGCCTACAGGAACATTAAAGAGACCTTTGGAGAAAAGAGAACCACCTGTATGAATATCAAGAGCTCAGATGGAAAAACAATTCTAAGCAAAGAAGGGAAAGCAGAAAGGTGGAAGGAGTATATACAAGGTGTTACAAAAAGGTACGGCCAAACTTTCAGGAAACATTCCTCACACACAAAGAAAGAAAATATGTTATGTGGACATGTGTCCGGAAACGCTTACTTTCCATGTTAGAGCTCATTTTATTACTTCTCTTCAAATCACATTAATCATGGAATGGAAACACATAGCAACAGAACATACCATCATGACTTCAAACACTTCGTTACAGGAAATGTTCAAAATGTCCTCCGTTAGCGAGGACACATGCATCCACCCTCCGTCGCATGGAATCCCTGATGCGCTGATGCAGCCCTGGAGAATAGCGTATTGTATCACAGCCGTCCACAATACGAGCACGAAGAGTCTCTACATTTGGTACCAGGGTTGCATAGACAAGAGCTTTCAAATGCCCCCATAAATGAAAGTCAAGAGCGTTGAGGTCAGGAGAGCGTGGAGGCCATGGAATTGGTCTGCCTCTACCAATCCATCGGTCACCAAATCTGTTGTTGAGAAGCATATGAACACTTCGACTGAAATGTGCAGGAGCTCCATCGTGCATGAACCACATGTTGTGTCGTACTTGTAAAGGCACATGTTCTAGCAGCACCGGTAGAGTATCCCGTATGAAATCATGATAACGTGCTCCATTGAGCATAGGTGGACGAAACTAAAATGAGCTCTAACATGGAAATTAAGCGTTTCCAGATGCATGTCCACATAACATCTTTTCTTTATTTTTGTGTGAGGAATGTTTCCTGAAAGTTTGGCCGAACCTTTTTGTAACACCCTGTAGAGGGTCTATATAAGGGTGCTGTACTTGAGGACAATATTATGGAAATGGAAGAGGATGTAGATGGAGATGAAATGGGAGATATGATACTGTGTGAAGAGTTTGACGAAGCACTGAAAGACCTAAGTCGAAACAAGTCCCCGGGAGTAGACAACACTCCATTGGAACTACTGATAACCTTGGGAGAGCCAGTCCTGACAAAACTCTACGATCTAGCGAGCAAGATGTATGACATAGGAGAAATACCATCAGACTTCAAGAAGAATATAATAATTCCAATCCCAAAGAATGTAGGTATCGACAGGTGTGAAAATTACCAAAATATCAGTTTAATAAGTCACAGCTGGACAGTACTAACACAAATTCTTTACAGATGAATGGAAAAATTGGTAGAAGCCGATCTCGGGGAAGATCAGTCTGTATTCCGTAGAAATGTTGAAACATGTGAGGCAATACTGACCCTACAACTTATCTTAGAAGATAGATTAAGGAAAGGCAAACTTACATTTCTAGCATTTGTAGACTTAAAAGAAAGCTTTTGACAATGCTGACTGGAATACTCTCTTTCAAATTCTGGAGGTGGCAGGGATAAAGTACAGGGAGCAAAAAGCTATTTACAATTTGTACAGATGGCAGTTATAAGATCTGAGGGGCATGAAAGGCAAGCAGTGGTTGGGAATGGAGTGAGACAGGGGTGTAGTAGATCCCCAATGTTATTCAATCTGTATATTCAGCAAGCAGTAAAGGAAACAAAAGAAAAATTTGGAGTAGGAATTAAAATCCATGGAGAAGAAATGAAAACTTTGTGGTATGCCGATGACATTGTAATTCTGTCAGAGACAGAAAAGGATCTGGAAGAGCAGCTGAACGGAATGGACAGTGTCTTTAAAGGAGGATATAAGATGAACATCAACAACAGCAAAACAAGGATAATGGAATGCAGTTGAATTAAATCAGGTGATGCTGAGGGAACTAGTTTAGGAAATCAGCAGTAGTTAAGTTTTGCTCTTTAAGGAGCAAAATAACTGATGATGGTCAAAGTAGAAAGGATATAAAATGCAGACTAGCTATGGCAAGGAAAGCGTTTCTGAAGACGAGAAATTTGTTAACATCCAGTATAGATTTAAATGCCAGGAAATCTTTTCTAAAATTATTTGTATGGAGTAGGCCATGTATGGATCTGAAACATGAATGATAAATAGTTTAGACAAGAAGAGAATAGAAGCTTTTGAAATGTGGTGCTACAGAAGAATGCTGAAGATTAGATGGGTAGATCACATAACTTATGAGAAGATACTGAATAGAATTGGGGAGAAGAGAAATTTGTGGCACAATTTGACTAGAAGAAGGGATCGGTTGGTGGGACATGTTCTGAGGCATCAAGGGATTACCAATTTAGTATTGGAGGGCAGCGTGGAGGGTAAAACTCGTAGTAGGAGACCAAGAGATGAATACACTAAGCAGATTCAGAAGGATGTAGGTTGCAGTAGGTACTGGGAGATGTAGAAGCTTGCACAGGATAGAGTAGCATAGAGAGCTGTATCAAACCAGTTTCAGGACTGAAGACAACAACAACAACAACAACAACAACAACAACATTGGAAATATGAAAAAAAATGTAGTATAAAATCAGAACAGACTGAAAGCAAATGTCTTGGTGAACAGAGACAACCACTCAAACTGTACTAATTTTATTATTATTATTATTATTATTATTATTATTATTATTATTACTACTATTATTTTCAAAAAAGCAAACTGATTCCTCCACTCTACAAATTCTAAATTATAGGGCAGGTCCACATGGCAGGATCTATTGAAACTGCCCTATTTTAAATCAGACTGGGGAAAGTCTAATTTAATCTCAGTTATAGGAATATTGTACATCATACCAATAATGCTGGTTTCATCAGTCTGTGCTTCAGAAAGCTAATTTTGACACTGACAAATTACAGCAGCACTGCTATGGTATGCAGCGAGATTGCACTGTGAGTCACATCATGAAGATGGCACATTCCCTTAGCTGCAGAACCAGTTGATTTACTGCTACAGATTTCCGCATGCCCCAGTATTCAGGAAATTTAAAATGCCCCTCTCTATAATTATGGACAGAAAACTGTCATTGATGTTCTGAAATGCTTCATCTCCCCAGAAAATACTATTTATTTGTCACTGGCCACATACTAGGATAGGTTTCATCATTAAAGAAGCTTTCTTTCAGTAGATTCTAACAAAAAACATGATTACCTTCACACAAATACTGTTAAAAACTAATGTCAATATTGCTGATATCATGGAATTACACCATCTCGTAGAAAGGATTAACCAGCTGTAAACCTTTATCTTAAAGTTGCTAAAGGATGTGGATGAAATAGCATATGGGAGTTTCCTAAAACATTTTAGAGTGATTATTTTGGGCAAGTTACCTGTCTTTGATAGTCTGTATTTCAAATGTCTAGATTTACTTTGCTTTTGGTGCTGCAGTGCTAGATATCCTCTCTGTGCTCAAACTGGTTGTTGTTGTTGTTCTGTTGCTGATGATGATGATGATGATGATGATGATGATGATGATGATGACAACTATAATGATGATATCATCATCTTTAGTCCAAAGACTGGTTTGATACAACTTTCCATGTTAGTCTATCCTGTGCGAGCATGTTCATTTTTACATAACTATTACAACCTACATCCATTTGAACCTGCTTACTGTAGTCAAGCTTTGACCTCCTCCTGCCCTGAAATGAGATCCATCCTTCATGAAATCCTCCCCACTCCACCAAGAGTGTCTGTCCGCCGTCCACCTAATCTTCGTAACCTGTTAGTTCATCCCTGTGAAATCCCCAAACCACCTTCCCTACCCTCTGGCTCCTACCCTTGTAACCGCCCCCGGTGTAAAACCTGTCCCATGCACCCTCCCACCACCAACTACTCCAGTCCTGTAACTCCGAAGGTGTACACGATCAAAGGCAGAGCCACGTGTGAAAGCACCCACGTGATTTACCAACTGACCTGCCTACACTGTGATGCATTCTATGTGGGAATGACAAGCAACAAACTGTCCATTCGTATGAATGGACACAGGCAGACAGTGTTTGTTGGTAATGAGGATCACCCTGTGGCTAAACATACCTTGGTGCACGGCCAGCACATCTTGGCACAGTGTTACACCGTCCGGGTTATCTGGATACTTCCCACTAACACCAACCTATCTGAACTCCGGAGATGGGAACTTGCTCTTCAATATATCCTCTCTTCCCGTTACCCACCAGGCCTCAATCTCCGCTAATTTCAAGTTGCCGCCACTCATACCTCACCTGTCATTCAACAACATCTTTGTCTCTGCACTTCTGCCTTGACTGACATCTCCGCCCAAACTCTTTGTCTTTAAATATGTCTGCTTGTGTCTGTATATGTGTGGATTGTTATGTGTGTGTTTGCGAGTGTATACCCGTCCTTTTTCCCCCTAAGGTAAGTCTTTCCGCTCCCGGGATTGGAATGACTCCTTGCCCTCTCCCTTAAAACCCACATCCTTTCGTCTTTCCCTCTCCTTCCCTCTTTCCTGATGAGGCAACAGTTTGTTGCGAAAGCTTGAATTTGTGTGTATGTTTGTGTTTGTTTGTGTGTCTGTCGACCTGCCAGCACTTTCATTTGGTAAGTCACATCATCTTTGTTTTTAGATATATTTTTCCTATGTGGAATGTTTCCCTCTATTATAACCATAAGTATATTAATTGTAATGTATAAATTTTATATATTAGGCCGGTGCGTAAGTTTGTACTATTTTTCCATGTGTGTATTAAAAACACAACGTATACATACCACAGAGACTTTAGTCAACAATAATATTTTCTCCTTCACTATTTACAAGAATATGCCTGTGCTGGGATAAATTTTTGTTTCTGCGATTGTAGGAATCACATGGTTTTGAGACAAAGGACTCATTGAGCCATGTTTGGAACACATTTTCATTTGGAAAACAAGTTTCTTGAAAGTTTTTCAATAGAGAGTATATATATATATACACACAAAGATGATGTGACTTACCGAACGAAAGCGCTGGCAGGTCGATAGACACACAAACAAACACAAACACACACACAAAATTCAAGCTTTCGCAACAAACTGTTGCCTCATCAGGAAAGAGGGGAAGGAGAGGGAAAGCTGAGAGGATGTGGGTTTTAAGGGAGAGGGTAAGGAGTCATTCCAATCCCGGGAGCGGAAAGACTTACCTTAGGGGGAAAAAGGACAGGTATACACTCGCACACACACACATATCCATCCACACATATACAGACACAATGTATGTCTGCTTGTGTCTATATATGTGTGGATGGATATGTGTGTGTGTGCGAGTGTATACCTGTCCTTTTTTCCCCCTAAAGTAAGTCTTTCCGCTCCCAGGATTGGAATGACTCCTTACCCTCTCCCTTAAAACCCACATCCTTTTGTCTTTCCCTCTCCTTCCCCTCTTTCCTCATGAGGCAACAGTTTGTTGCGAAAGCTTGAATTTTGTGTGTATGTTTGTGTTTGTTTGTGTGTCTGTTGACCTGCCAGCACTTTCATTTGGTAAGTCACATCATCTTTGTTTTTATATAAAAAGAAAGATGATGAGACTTACCAAACAAAAGCGCTGGCAGGTCGATAGACACACAAACAAACACAAACATACACACAAAATTCTAGCTTTCGCAACAAACGGTTGCTTCGTCAGGAAAGAGCGAAGGAGAGGGAAAGATGAAAGGAGGTGGGTTTTAAGGGAGAGGGTAAGGAGTCATTCCAATCCCAGGAGCGGAAAGACTTACCTTAGGGGGAAAAAAGGACGGGTATACACTCGCGCACACACACACACATATCCATCCGCATACACACAGACACAAGCAGACATTTGTAAAGGCCTTTACAAGGCCTTTACAAATGTCTGCTTGTGTCTGTGTATATGCGGATGGATATGTGTGTGTGTGTGTGTGTGTGTGTGTGTGTGTGTGTGTGTGTGTGTGTGTGTGTGTGTGCGCGAGTGTATACCCGTCCTTTTTTCCCCCTAAGGTAAGTCTTTCCGCTCCTGGGATTGGAATGACTCCTTACCCACTCCCTTAAAACCCACCTCCTTTCATCTTTCCCTCTCCTTCCCTCTTTCCTGACGAAGCAACCGTTTGTTGCGAAAGCTAGAATTTTGTGTGTATGTTTGTGTTTGTTTGTGTGTCTATCGACCTGCCAGCACTTTTGTTTGGTAAGTCTCATCATCTTTCTTTTTAGATATATTTTTTCCACGTGGAATGTTTCCCTCTGTTATATATATATATATATATATATATATATATATATATATATATATATAAAACAAAGATGATGTGACTTACCAAATGAAAGTGCTGGCAGGTCGACAGACACACAAACAAATATATATATATATATATATATATATATATATATATATATAAAAACAAAGATGATGTGACTTACCAAATGAAAGTGCTGGCAGGTCGACAGACACACAAACAAACACAAACATACACACAAAATTCAAGCTTTCGCATGTGTGGATGGATATGTGTGTGTATGCGAGTGTATACCTGTCCTTTTTTCCCCCTAAGGTAAGTCTTCCCGCTCCCGGGATTGGAATGACTCCTTACCCTCTCCCTTAAAACCCACATCTTTTCGTCTTTCCCTCTCCTTCCCCTCTTTCCTGAGAGGCAACAGTTTGTTGCGAAAGCTTGAATTTTGTGTGTATGTTTGTGTGTCTGTTGACCTGCCAGCACTTTCATTATAGTGAGGAGATCCTAACCGAAAGGTGACACACGTTAATGTCCCTTCCATAAATTATAAGTGGAATCATCCTCATGGATGTGGAATAAGTAAAAAAAATACGAAACATATTTTCATTTAAGAAGTAATGACAATTGTAACACAGACATTTAAATAGGTATACACTGAGCTGCCTAAGATAACTCCTAGGTTACTTTACCCATCCATCATCAAACAGAAAGCAGTGTGCAACACTTATCTGCATTTCAGAATTAATTTTCACTCTACAGCGCAGAAAGAAGTAATAACACTTGTAAGACAGACATTTAAATATGTATACACTGAGCTGCCTAATATAACTCTTAGGTTACTTTACCCATGCATCAAAAAACAGAAAGCAGTTTGCAAAACTTATTTCTATTTCAGAATGAATTTTCACTCCGCAGCAGAGAGAGCACTTATTTGAAACTTCCCGGCACATTAAAACTGTGTGCGCGACCAGAACTCAAACCTCATAATTTTGCCTTTTTGCAACCAAGTGTTCTGCTGACTGAGCAACCCAACTACAACTCATAATCCATCAGCACAGCTTTACTTCTGTAGTACTACTTCTTCTACTTTCCATTCTTCACAGAAGTTCTCCCAAATACCTTGCAAGACTAACACTTCTGCAAGAAAGGATACTGCAGAGAACTTCTGAGGGCTATGGAAGGCAAGAGAAGTGGTACTTGCAGAAATGATGTTGTGAGGGTAATTTGTGAGTCACGTTTGGATCACTCAGCCAGTGAAGCATCCCAGTGTGGCATACCGTTTTAATCTGCTAGGATGTTTCACTTATGTAAATGGAATACATTACTGCACTGAAGATATGGAGAATTCAGATTTTGTGTAATACTCACAGTATTTATTAATAATAATAATAATAATAATAATAATAATAACTGAAAAACCTAAGTAGAAACAAGGCCCCAGGAGTAGACAACATTCCATCACAACTACTGATAGCCTTGGGAAAGCCAGCTATGACCAAACTCTTCCACCTGGTGGACAAGATTTACGAGACATACGAAATACCCTTGGACTTCAAGAAGAATATAATTCCAATCCCAAAGAAATCAGGTGCTGGCAGGTGTGAAAATTACCAAACTATCAGTTTAATAAGTCACAGTTACAAAATACTAAATAAATTCTTTACAGACAAATAGAAGAACTGGTAGGAGCCAACCTTAAGGAAGGTCAGTTTAGATTCCCATAGAAATGTAGAAATATGTAAGGCAATACTGACCCTATGACTTATCTTAGAAGCTAGGCTAAGGAAAGGCAAACTTACATTTATAGCATTTGAAGACTTAGATAAAGTTTTTGACAATGTTGACTGGAATACCCTCTTTCAAATTCTGAAGGCAGCAGGGGTTAAATACAGGGAGCAAAAGGCTATGTACAGCTTGTACAGATGGCAGTTATAAGAATCAAGGGGCATAAAAGGGATGCAGTGGTTAGAAAGGGAGTGAGACATAGTTGTGGCCTATCTCTGACATTATTCAATCTGTACATTGAACAAGCAGTAAAGGAAACAAAAAAAATGAATTAGGAATTAAAATCCAGGGAGAAGAAATAAAAGCCTTGAGGTTTGCTGATGACATAGCAATTTGGTCAGAGACAGCAAAGGACTTGGAAGAACAGTTGAATGTAATGGACAGTGTCTTGAAAGGTGGATATAAGATGAACATCAACAAAAGCAAAATGAGGATAATGGAATTTAGTCGAATTAAGTCAGGTGGTGCTGAGGGAATTAGATTAGGAAATGAGAAACTTAAAGTAGTAGATGAGTTGTAGTTGTTCTACTTGGGCAGCAAAATAAATGAGAATGGTTCAAGTAGAGAAGATATAAAATGTAGAGTGGCGACGATGGCAAGGACAGCGTTTCTGAAGAAGAGAAATTTGTTAACATCGAATATAGATTAAAGTGTCATGAAGTCTTTTCTGAAAGTATTTGTATGTAGTGTAGCAATGTATGGATGTGAAACATGGATGATTAACAGCTTTTGAAATGTGGGGCTACAGAAGAATGCTGAATATTAGATGAGTAGATCATGTAACTAATGATGAGGTACAGAATAGAATTAGTGAGAAGAGGAATGTGTTGCATAACTTAGCTAGAAGAAGGGTTTGGTTGGTAGGATACATTCTCAGGCATCAAGGGATCACCAATGTAGTACTGGAGGGAAGCGTGGAGGGTAAAAATCATAGAGGGAGACCAAGAGATGAATACGTAAAGCAGATTCAGAAGGATGTGGGTTGCAGTAGTTATTCGGAGATGAAGAGTGAAGAGGCTTGCACTGGATAGAGTAGCATGGAGAGCTGCATCCAACCAATCTCTGCACTGAAGATAACAGCAATAACAATAATAAACATCAGCTGGTTTGAAACTTCCTGGCAGATTAAAAATGTGTGCCCGAGTGAGACTCGAACTCGGGACCTTTGCCTTTCGCGGGCAAGTGCTCTACCACTGAGCTACCGAAGCACGACTCACGTCCGGTACTCACAGCTTTACTTCTGCCAGTACCTCATCTCCTACCTTCCAAACTTTACAGAAGCTCTCCTGCGAACCTTGCAGAACTAGCACTCCTGAAAGAAAGGATATTGCGGAGACATGGCTTAGCCACAGCCTGGGGGATGTTTCCAGAATGAGATTTTCACTCTGCAGCGGAGTGTGCGCTGATATGAAACTTCCTGGCAGATTAAAACTGTGTGCCCGAGCGAGACTCGAACTCGGGACCTTTGCCTTTCGCGGGCAAGTGCTCTACCACTGAGCTACCGAAGCACGACTCACGTCCGGTACTCACAGCTTTACTTCTGCCAGTACCTCATCTCCTACCTTCCAAACTGCTTCGTACCTCAGTGGTAGAGCACTTGCCCACGAAAGGCAAAGGTCCCGAGTTCGAGTCTCGGTCGGGCACACAGTTTTAATCTGCCAGGAAGTTTCATATCAGCGCACACTCCGCTGCAGAGTGAAAATCTCATTCTGGAAACATCCCCCAGGCTGTGGCTAAGCCATGTCTCTGCAATATCCTTTCTTTCAGGAGTGCTAGTTCTGCAAGGTTCACAGGAGAGCTTCTGTAAAGTTTGGAAGGTAGGAGATGAGGTACTGGCAGAAGTAAAGCTGTGAGTACCGGACGTGAGTCGTGCTTCGGTAGCTCAGTGGTAGAGCACTTGCCCGCGAAAGGCAAAGGTCCCGAGTTCGAGTCTCGGTCGGGCACAAAGTTATAATCTGCCAGGAAGTTTCATATCAGCGCACACTCCGCTGCAGAGTGAAAATCTCATTCTGGAAACATCCCCCAGGCTGTGGCTAAGCCATGTCTCCGCAATATCCTTTCTTTCAGGAGTGCTAGTTCTGCAAGGTTCGCAGGAGAGCTTCTGTAAAGTTTGGAAGGTAGGAGATGAGGTACTGGCAGAAGTAAAGCTGTGAGTACCGGACGTGAGTCGTGCTTCGGTAGCTCAGTGGTAGAGCACTTGCCCGCGAAAGGCAAAGGTCCCGAGTTCGAGTCTCGGTCGGGCACACAGTTTTAATCTGCCTGGAAGCTTCATATCAGCGCACACTCCGCTGCAGAGTGAAAATCTCATTCGGGATCAGCTGGTTCTTCTAAGAAATTCATTAGTGGAGTGGAAAAAGTTGGTGTTCAATAAGTTCTATACGCTGCTCTCAAACTGAACTTTATAAGTAGTTAAACTTTTTATGTCTGCTAGTAAGTCATTGAAAATGTGTGTTCTTGAATAATGGACAAGTTTCTGGATCAAAGTAAGTCTCCTAAAGTCTTTAAGCGGCTTATTCTCATTTTTACTATTGATTCCATGAACTTTTCTGTTAGCTTGAAAACGAGATACATTAATTACGACAAATTTCATTAAGGAATAAATACACTGGAAAGCAGTAGCAAATATCTCAAGTACCTTGAACAGGCCTCTGTACAACATTCTTGAATTCATGCCACAAATGATTCCTGTTACATGCAATTATCAAATTATAATGTGTTTGGTAACACATAATGTATAGGAAAGTATTTATTGTAATATGTGACCTTCTCTTTAGTATATGAAGTACAATATTGTAAAAACAAAGATGATGTAACTTACCAAACGAAAGCGTTGGTATGTTGATAGACACACAAATAAACACAAACACGCACACAAAATTCAAGCTTTCGCAACCCACGGTTGCATCATCAGGAAAAAGGGAAGGAGAGGGAAAGATGAAAGGATGTGGGTTTTAAGGGAGAAGGTAAGGAGTCATTCCAATCCCTGGAGCGAAAAGACTTACCTTAGGGGGAAAAAAGGACAGGTATACACTCGCGCACACACACACATATCCATCCGCACATATACAGACATAAGCAGACATTTGTAAAGGCAAAGAGTTTGGGCAGAGATGTCAGTCAAGGCGGAAGTACAGAGGCAAAGATGTTGTTGAATGACAAGTGAGGTATGAGTGGTGGCAACTTGAAATTAGTGGACGTTGAGGCCTGGTGGGTAACGGGAAGAGAGGATATACTGAAGGGCAAGTTCCCATCTCCGGAGTTCGGACAGGTTGGTGTTAGTGGGAAGTATCCATATAAGCCAGACGGTGTAACACTGTGACAAGATGTGCTGGACGTGCACCAAGGCATGTTTAGCCACAGGGTGATCCTCATTACCAACAAACACTGTCTGCCTGTGTCCATTCATGCGAATGGACAGTTTGTTGCTGGTCATTCCCACATAGAAAGCTTCACAGTGTAGGCAGGTCAGTTGGTAAATCACGTGGGTGCTTTCACACGTGGCTCTGCCTTTGATCGTGTACACCTTCCGGGTTACAGGACTGGAGTAGGTGGTGGTGGGAGGGTGCATGGGACAGGTTTTACACTGGGGGCGGTTACAAGGGTAGGAGCAAGAGGGTAGGGAAGGTGGTTTGGGTATTTCATAGGGATGAACCAAGAGGTTATGAAGGTTAGGTGGACGGCAGAAAGACGCTCTTGGTGAAGTGGGGAGGATTTCATGAAGGATGGATCTCATTTCAGGGCAGGATTTGAGGAAGTCGTATCTTTGCTGGAGAGCTGCAGTCAGAGTCTGATCCAGTCCCGGAAAGTATCCTGTCACAAATGGGGCACTTTTGGGGTTCTTCTGTGGGAGGTTCTGGGTTTGAGGGGATGAGGAAGTGGCTCTGGTTATTTGCTTCTGTACCAGGTCGGGAGGGTAGTTGCGGGATGCGAATGCTGTTTTCAGGTTGTTGGTGTAATGGTTCTGGGATTCCGGACTGGAGCAGATTCGTTTGCCATGAAGACCTAGGCTGTAGGGAAGGGACCGTTTGATGTGGAATGGGTGGCAGCTGTCATAATGGAGGTACTGTTGCTTGTTGGTGGGTTTGATGTGGACGGATGTGTGAAGCTGGCCATTGGACAGATGGAGGTCAACGTCAAGGAAAGTGGCATGGGATTTTGAGTAGGACCAGGTGAATCTGATGGAACCAAAGGAGTTGAGGTTGGAGAGGAAATTCTGGAGTTCTTCTTCACTGTGAGTCCAGATGATGAAGATGTCATCAATAAATCTGTACCGAACTTTGGGCTGGCAGGCCTGGGTAACCAAGAAGGCTTCCTCTAAGCGACCCATGAATAGGTTGGCGTGCGAGGGGGCCATCCTGGTACCCATGGCTGTTCCCTTTAATTGTTGGTATGTCTGGCCTTCAAAAGTGAAGAAGTTGTGGGTCAGGATGAAGCTGGCTAAGGTAATGAGGAAAGAGGTTTTAGGTAGGGTGGCAGGTGATCGGCGTGAAAGGAAGTGCTCCATCGCAGCGAGGCTCTGGAGGTGTGGAATATTTGTGTATAAGGAAGTGGCATCAATGGTTACAAGGATGGTTTCCGGGGGTAACAGATTGGGTAAGGATTCCAGGTGTTCGAGAAAGTGGTTGGTGTCTTTGATGAAGGATGGGAGACTGCATGTAATGGGTTGAAGGTGTTGATCTACGTAGGCAGAGATACGTTCTGTGGGGGCTTGGTAACCAGCTACAATGGGGCGGCCAGGATGATTGGGTTTGTGAATTTTAGGAAGAAGGTAGAAGGTAGGGGTCCGGGGTGTCGGTGGGGTCAGGAGGTTGATGGAGTTAGGTGAAAGGTTTTGCAGGGGGCCTAAGGTTCTGAGGATTCCTTGAAGCTCTGCCTGGACATCAGTAATGGGATTACCTTGGCAAACTTTGTATGTAGTGTTGTCTGAAAGCTGATGCAGAGATTAAACAACAATCTTTAAATGTAACTTGGCTTACACCTGAAGTTCAAGTCATTGGGGAAAAAAGGAAAAGAAAAAAAAAAAAAAACAAATTATTATGGTATGTATTTGCAATTTCTTTTTTTCCTCATTTGACTATTTTACTGTCTAATCAATGTGAGCACATGAAACTTTTTTTTGTCAGCTCCCAGAATCTATGACTATTGATGAGCAGCTCCACATGTCACATGTGGCATGGCTTGTTGAATATTATTTTGGAGGTGTGGGTTGTTGACTCTCTTCTCCATATGAGAACATACCATTTCTTGTCCAAATCCGTCACTGAAAATTTTTCTTATATTGGTTCTGCCTTCCTGGTAGTTGTGATGTTGCTGTGAAAATAAACAGAGTATTCATTATGCTTGTACATGTGTCCAATGGATATCTTTTTGACTCTCACTTTCATTTGTACGTACGTGCCTTCTGGTCAAGATAATAAACTCCTTATCTAGTTTTATTATTGAATAAAACCATCTCCAGCTTCTTTTTATATGTTTCATCTACTGTGACACTGTAGTGCAGAGAACTGAACAGGACGATACTTTTTTGTGCACATAACTTACAAATGATAAACTGTCTTCAAAAGCAAATGATGATGATAAAACTTATCTGAACTTGAAAAGCTTCATTTTTGGTGGAATTCCCCCCCCCCCCCCCCCCCCCCAAATTTCCACCTGCTGTAACCATTTCCCACAATATTTCTTCAAATAAAAGAACTCTTGTGAAAGCATTATCCATAAACATATTTGTAGAAGCTTCTCTTAATTCCTTTGTTAGTGTCTTCACTGTAGCAGAAGCAACATCAGTTTCCTTTGTTTGATCAATGGACAAAAGATGTATTCACCTAGGCAGACAGAATATTCTTCCAATTTTTTTCTTGATAGTACTAATGTGTCTGCAGTAGTAAAATGCATAACTTCTTCTAAGTTTCCCCCCCCCCCCCCCCCCCCAGATAAAGCAGTCCCATGAATTCTTAGTGTAATAGTCACACAACCTGTCCAGGATCATGTGGAATTATCATGATATTCTGCACTCAAATTCTGCTGCATTGTGGCACAGTACTCCACTAGGTTCCACCACAGTCAATACAGAAAACAGCAGTTCTGTAGTCTGTCTCCATTTGGAAAGCCAGAAGACATGGATTCATCATCATGGGGACCATCAATGTCTGAATCACTGTCACCTTTATGATCAGAAAGAGCTCCACCTTCAAGTTGTTCAGGAAAGATTGGTTCAAAACTCTGATCACTTGTGCTGACTTTACATGATGTTCTTTTGGTTATAACAGATAACATAGGACCCATGCTGCAAGTAAGGGATAAAAATACCTGAACTTACGTTAACCTAAACCAAATTTACTCAACTGTAGCTTTTGTAGTATTTCTGGCTTTTCAACACTGAGCTTAGGAGTGCAAAACTGTTAATTGTTGCCAGTATTCTTGCAAATATACTGTGCAGCTCAGATCAAAGATTAATAAATTATTCCAAAGGTGGCACATATGCTAAGGAGACTAAAAGACCTCTCCCATGTATTAGACATGTAGTATTACAAAATCAATAAAGAAAAATATTAAATTTCACTTGCGTCAAATAATGCTTTTCCTCAGTAAGCTTCCAAATGCAGGTTTTGTATCCTGATCAGTATTAGCACTTAACATAAGGAATTGCATTTCAGGTAGAATCAATTAACTTTTGGTTCTGTAACATAATTTTGTTCATTAGGCCTTTACATAAATGTAATATCAATGATCATTTTTGAGCAATTAGCTACCCTAATCTGCATACAATTCATATTAGTTTTTGCAACCATGACTATAAATTGATAGTTCATATTATTTATACCTCTTAGACTCCACCTTCTTTGGAACACAGTTCATTAGGTTTGTCTTAAAGATCGAGTCTGTGCATACCTTGTGGGAAATTAGTAATAATGTTATCTCAATAATCAGTATTTGAGAAGGGGAGGAGTCATGCAATACAAATTTAACAGCCTTAAAACATTATCAGTGGAATACTTCTTCAATTGTTCAATATGCAGAAGTTAAGCCATTGTTTAAGGAAGGAGATAAAGAAATACCATCAAAATTCCATCCCATTTCAATTTTCCAACATCCTCGAAAATTTTGGAAAAAATGTATAATCAGCTTCTTAACCATCTGACAGCAAATAATATATTGTCATAGTCACAGTTTGGATTTCTAAAACTACAGAAAGAATATACTTAATTTATTAGGCAATAAATTACAGGCTACTGGTATATTACATGATTTGTCAAAGGCATTTAACTATGTAAATCACTATATCCTTTCAAGTAAATCAGAATATTAAAGTGTAACAGGAAATGTTGGAAATGCTACAAAATGGTTCAAATCCCATATTTTTGACGAAAAATGAAGGTCGTCACTATGCAAGGGACAGGTATTAAGCTATGAGGCATCATCTAAATGGGAAGTAATTTCATATGGTGTCCAACAAGGTTCCATCTTAGGGTCAATCTTTTTCTTGTGTATAACAATGGCCTTTCATCTGCAACATTACCGGGTACCACATTTGTTTTCCTTGCAAAGATCAGTTAATGAGAGTGAGTGAGAAGTTTAGAACTTTTAAAAGTTTTATCACCAGTATATGCCTAAAATTTGATGACAAACAGATATATGTTAGTGTTAAATTCTTGGGACTAAAGGCTGATAACAATTCAACTGGACGGAGTATATCGAATAACTGCGTAACAAATTCAACTGGAAGAAGCCAACCACAGAACTATTTAAGTGCCTAAACAATCTATATTTGCAGTGCGAATGTTGTCAGACATATTCCACAATGTTATACGGGATTATTTCTTGGTAAGCCCATCAAGACAAGCTCAAGTTTTCCTGGTCCAAAAACATGTAATTAGAACTGCTTGTGGTGTACTCTCTAGGATCTGTCAGATGCCTGTTTAGTGAGAACTATGGATACTGACTACTGTTTCCAAATAAAGTTACTTCTTAATTACATCTATCATTAAATATATATCAGTTTTTCAAAATAACAGTTCAGTTCATGGAATCAATGACAGAAATAAGAATAATCTTCACAAAGATATAACTTCAGTTCAGAAAGTTGTCCACTATTCAGGAACACTCACTGTCAATACCTTGGTAGCAGCCACAAAAAGTGTAACTACTAATAAATTTCCATTTAAAAGGAGGCTGAAGGATATATTGGTGACCAACTACTTTTATTGCACTGAGGAACTTCCTAGTAAAACCCACAGATGTGTATATGTAACTAATAATATCAAATAATGTGAGTATTTGTACAATCTGACTTCTGTACAAATTCAGTACAGTAATGCGATCATTGGAAATAAGTGCTGTAAAATGATTTTTTCATTGTATGATGCATGGTTACAATAGCCTAACACTTATCATGTGCAGTTCAGTTTATTGAACATATACATGTTCTGTGACAAATTATTTATTGCCTTTTAATTAAAAATACATTAAGGTTGCTGTTTACATTCATTTTATTCCACATCCACAAGGACCATTTCACTTGGGATCTGTGGAAGGTACATTAGCATTTTTGCTTTTCTTTGTAAATATTTGTTGTTTCTTCTAGTCTTTCTGACACGTTCTGCATCCTGGATGATCTCCCCACTATGGAGCTATTGGAACAAAAATCAAATATAATCTAATTTCTAATCTAAAAAATGCCCTTGAGAAGTATTGGCCTGTGTTTGTTACATCTATATTAAAAAAAATATTGATTATGACACTTGTGTTAGATTTATAAGATTCCTCATCATGGACAAAACTTTTTCTAAAAATATATTTGCTTCTATAAGCTTACAATCACAACATTCACTACAATCAATCTTATATAGTTGAATTCTATATTAAGCTCAGTCTAGTATAAACTTATACCTAACTTTGAAACTGTAACTGAATCTTTAACAAATACCCTGGTGTATTAATTTTTTCTTTATATTTCTGTACATAATGTCTCCAATTTCCTAGTGCCCAATTTAGCTGCCTGTTAATGAATGATGAAACACACACACACACACACACACACACACACACACACACACACAGAGTGAACAATTACAATACATCAAAAATGTTTTAATTTTGACAGTTTATTGTTGATGCATATAAAATTAGCTTGCAACAGTGTAACTCATGTTTTCAATAATTCTTTTTCTTTCTTTTGTCAGTCTTACAACTTTGAATGATGGAAGTTTCTGAACTATAGATTTTCTGTAAAAAAAGGAGCTGCTTCCTAACTGTACTCATACCTCAAATCCATAAGGAGTATTATTCAAATACATCACATTTTTAATTATGTTGCTCACTTGCTCACAAAGAAATTTTTTCCTTTTTAATTTTAGTGCATGCCATTTCTTGTGTGCAAATTTTGATGTAGCTTACCTGTACCCATTAAAACTCATTTTTAGAACACAGTAGCTTGATATGAATAATGGTTTTCTGTGTTTTTTTATTATCACACAAAACTGTGACTAAATTAACATATGAGGGACTGTAGAAACTATGATGTTTATGCCATTATTACATATGAAGGATAGTCATAAAAAATTTTATTATTGTCTGGAAAACGTCATGCTGTGACCATGAAACCTGGTTTGGTTTTAGTCCTCCACTACATGTTCACCCTTCAATGCAGTATGTTTTTCCCAATAATGGATGACCAAGCAAAGAACTTGATTGCAGAAGTCTGCATTTGGCTGTTCAGTGAAATTAGGTGGCTCAGAGAAGCAGCTTTTGTGACTGTTCTTGTGCAGAATAAGCTGTGGCACTATTGTGGAACAAAAGCATGTCCTTGAACAACTTCCTGTGACATTTTGTCTGGACAGCCTCCTGTAGCCCCTTCAGGTGAGTGTGGTGGTATACTTCTGTGGAGATTTGCCCTTATGAGCCTACTCTATAAGCACCTCACCATGGCTTTCCCAAAAAATGCTCAACTTCACCTTGTGATGCTATGAGATATTCTTTACAACCTTTCCCTAGAGTGGTCGGGTCTTCGATGGCCGTGGTGTATCTATGTGTTTACATTGCTTACTTTGCTTTTTGTCTTAGGGTCATAGTGACACATCCATGGTGATCAGGTGGCTAAAGAAGTCATCTGAATTGGCCTGACACAGCCACAAGATTTACATTTCCACTGGTGGTCTGATTGAGAGGGCTTTTGAATTTGTGTGAGCAGCTGCAGAGCCCAGCAGGTAGCAACTAGTTTGATGATGAAAATGACATGTAAGATGTTGAAAACTGATCCATGACTGACATTCTCTTTTCCACTACTGCCCTGATTTTGATTCACTGATCTTCAAGCAGAAGAGCCTTCAATTCTCTTGTAATTCCCATTTTTTCACAGAGAGATGATCTGTTATTTTGTTCTTTATCATTCAGACTTGTTTCTCCACACCAAAAGTGTCACCAGCATGTAATCACTGTGTCATAAGACTGTTTACTGTTGCTGTACTCTTGCACAAACTCAGCACTGGTCACTGCAGTATCATTCCCCCTAAAATGCAGAAAACAAATTATTGCACGATACACCACATTATCAATGGGCTCCGCCATTCCGCTGTGGCTCCTCTACTGATATGCTACAGTACTGTAGCTCAGGGATTTCACTGCACTGTAGGACTGTTTGCATATTCTTGTAAATAAACAAAAAATTATTACATAACTTTTTTTTCTCAAGGTAATAATTAAAACTTTATAACTGCCCATTGTATATTTCCACTATACTGCATTGCTGTTTCATACTACAAATTTAATGGAATAATTGTCTCTTTTTCTGGGAACAACACTCCTTGGAAGATCAGGTAATAATGTTTTATCATGAATTATGAAAAGATGTTGGCTGTTGACAATGGCTAAATACCCCAATGATTGTCACATTTCGTCGTAGAAAATATGTAATTGTCTGCCCACTTCTCCTGTTCTTGGCTTTGATGACTCATCAGACCTGAAGCTGAGTTATTAGTTCTGTTTTAAATAGTTTCATCTTTCATTTTTTTTTTTAAAAATTAAATAATCTGTGCTTTTAACATCATCTTACAACAGTTACGTAAATAACAATATGTTCCAAATGTATACTCACTCTGTGATAAGCTACATTTGTAAGTCCTCTATCTAGATCTGGAAGGCCTTTTAGAATGTCGCCCAGTAGAGGAGTAACTCTGCAGTTAGGGTTGATCAACTCCTGCACGGCATCCTGCCGCCTCAGTACTTCTGAAATATCACGGGAAGGTTGTGACAGCCATTGTTCCAGTAATCTGTAATTTCCATAAAAATTAAAGGTTAAGGAGAATTTCAGTGTTCAACAAAATCAGCTACATCTATTTCTGTTAATATAATACAAACCAATTCTCCTTTTTTTGTCTCAATAACAACCAATAACTACCTTTTTCTTCTTTACATGAAAATAAGGAGACTTTCAAAATAATCAGTGGAATTTCAGTAATGTATACCATATAGAAAGATATTACAAAATGGAAATTCCTGGATGAAAAAATAAGCACAAAATTGAGGACATGCAATCTTTTCTCTGTGGATGAATAAGATGTGCCACATAGCTGCACATAAAAGGTCAGAAAACCACAGTACCTTTCAAGGTTTGTAATATAGATTTAAAACTGTCATTTGAACATTTCACTGCTTGTTAGTCACTATCAGCTAATAGACAAATATTATGTTTAGGAGGATGGTCAGGTTCACCTCTACTTTGGCTGCCTGACTTTAACTTGATGTGTTTATAGTAACTATAGGAATACACACCAGACGGCATGCTAAATGGAGAGGACAGGAATGGCATAATTCGGAACTCTGATCCTAGTTATAAAATATATATATGTATATATGTATATGTGTGGATGGATATGTGTGTGTGTGCGAGTGTATACCCGTCCTTTTTTCCCCCTAAGGTAAGTCTTTCCGCTCCCGGGATTGGAATGACTCCTTACCCTCTCCCTTAAAACCCACATCCTTTCGTCTTTCCCTCTCCTTCCCTCTTTCCTGATGAGGCAACAGTTTGTTGCGAAAGCTTGAATTTTGTGTGTGTGTTTGTGTTTGTTTGTGTGTCTATCGACCTGCCAGCGCTTTCGTTCGGTAAGTCACATCATCTTTGTTTTTAGATATATTTTTTCCACGTGGAATGTTTCCCTCTATTATATAGTTATAAAATGAAGTTGATTAAAGGCTACAATTTGGTAAAACTAGTAACAGATTGTTGGCGGGAAGCATAAATTACCAATTCACAAAAACATAGAATATACAGCACACACAGAAAATATAAAAAAGGATTAAAAAATCAGCACCCCTGGCAGCTGGGCATGGAACTGCTGAGAAAGCTGGGATTCACTTGCTAAGAACACTGCACTGTACTGTAAACTACACTACACTGAAATTCGCATTAGCTTGTGGTGGCTGACGTGTAGACTGCTACATCATCCCCCCAGGCAGAAGTAGAGTGTCACCCTCAAGGAATCCCACCGAGACGTACACCTGGAGGCCAGAATGAGTCATCCACATTGGAGGAGCAACTGCATTGGGAGGCAGATGCTGCAATGGTGGCACTTGCAACGTAGCATCTCCATCCGAGGTGGGCAGACACCTCTATTGAGCCACTGTCATTGGTGTGGAAGATATATTCTAGTCAGACAATTATAGCCTTGCTGTTCACCATAATTTCAATTTGTTTGTGTAAGTCATTAGAAACTTTATATGGGCCAGAATATGGGGCTTGTAGTGGCAGTTAATGCCTTCCATGCAGAGAATAACATGTGTACAATGCTCGAGATACTGGTAAACGAACAAGGGCAGTGTGTCATGCTACAAAGGTTCTGGAGGATGGATCCTGGAAACATCCTCTCTCATGTGATGTAAAAAATCTGGCTTATCTTATGTGGCTGCCTCTATTACATCTGTGCTGACAAAATCACGAGGAAGGTGTAATGTCTCACCATAATCCAATTCTACCACTTATGAACTGATGTCGTACTTGAATGTTGTTCACAAGCTCAGTGGTACCACTGGTAGTATCGATGACCAGGTATCTTCGTGGCATAATGGCACTGCCTTCAAACAATTATGCCAGCATTTGATCATCCCACTGCTTGCTGTGTGGTAGCAAGTGGTCTTATTGTGGGTATAAACACAAAATCAGCATTTGATCACTGTGTTGCTTGCCTTGTGGTAGCAAGTGGTCTTATTGTGAGTGTAACAACAAAATTTGGGCCTCTAAGCAAACCATTCTGATTCAAACTAACATCCGAGGTGATATGCAGCAGACATCCAAACCTCATCAACCGTGTCAAAGTAAAGGCGAAAGCTTATGTCTCGACTGTGACATTATCAACCAGTACTGCTTCAGGCCAATGGGTATAATGGTCAGTCATCATTAATAAGTACCTCTCCCTGTTCAGTGGAGAAATCAGTCCAACAACATCCAACTGTACATGGGGAAAGTGACTGGTGGTATCTGGGAAGTCATCAGTTGCGGCTTGGACAAGGCAGTTAATCTTGCAGCGTTGACACTCGAGACATGATCTGACTCATTCCCAATAGTCTTTCTGCTTGTCCAGGCAAACAAAATGCTGAGACACTAGATGAAAGGTTGGATGCACTTCTAGATGGCACAACTCATGGATGTTGTTGAGAGCTTGCTTTCTGAATGTTGGTGGCAGGAAAGGATGAGATTGATCACAAAAGACATCACAGTACAGATATGTATCTTCTCCTGGTATGTCCATGAGCTGCAATGTCAGTGCTGATGTTAAGTTGTTATCATTCACACTGAACTCCTTGCCTTCCTGTTGCACTTGCGCAAGTGCAAAAAAATCTATTGGACTCGAGAAACTGCTGACCCATAGCAGACAGTCTGAAATGCCATTATTAATTCCAGATACTTGTCTAATGTCTGTTGTGAACTGGGCCACAAATTCAAGATGATTAAATTTCCAGGGTGAGTAGTCTGCACTGTTCCATCATGATGTAAACGTCAAGGGCTTGTGATCCACATAATTTGTAAAGACTTGCACTTCAACTTGTGGACAAAAATAGCTAACCGCCTGGTACATGGCCGGAAGCTCATGGACACATGTACTCAATTTCCTTTGTGAAGGTGATGTTTGTGCGAGTAACACATCAGTGGCTGCCAGTTATTATCCACCCACTGTTGGAGTGCCACACCAATGGTTGGTTGGCTTGCATCCACGACAGTAGTTAGTGGTGTAGCAAGCTTCAGGTGTGATAAAAGCACTGAGTCAGCCATGTTCTTCTTTGCAGCCTTGGGCCTTGCTAGCTGTGGTATTGCTTCTACCTCCTCAGTCAGAGGAAACAAGCCCACAGCTGAGATCTTATGACCAAGAAACATCACTTCTGGCTGCCCAAAAACACACTTGGCTATTTTCAGTATGGCTATGTATTGTTCTAGTCATCTGAATACCTAATGCACATGCTGAATATATTGTTCCACATCGGCAGAGAACACCAGGACATTGTCAAGGTATGCAAAACATAACAGTATTCCTTGAAGAATAAAATCTATAAATATCTGTCACGTTTAAGCTGCACTGCATACACCAAATGTGATAAACATTCTCTCGTATAAACCAAAAGATGTGATTATGGCAGTACAGTAGAGTCTCGGAGTGAACGAGACCGGAACCACCTCAAACTATTGAAAACTCGGAATATCGAAATTTAAATGGGAAAAAGAAATATTATGATATTGTAAGTAATACAGGTCAAAATATGAACTTTTATTTTAATAAAGTATTTACACATGCATTTGCATTGGCAGAATAACAATAATTATTTATTTAGACAAGTAATAGTGAAGTGTCTTTTGTTTCGTGAAGCTGCAACGTTTCCTCATGGCAATGTCATGCCACCGTCTCAGGAGCAGTAGGTCAGTTGGTGTCACCTCAGGCTGTTGTTCCACGTAGCATATGGTGGCCTCGGGAGCAGCGTAGCCATCGGTGTGACTCATCATCGGTGCAGCCTCTGCCTCATCTTCCTCGTCACTCTCACACTGCGATGGAATGTTAAGCGTGTCAATTATAGAAGAGTCTGTCACTTCCAACTGTTCATCCGAATTTAACCATTCGCCTACTTCCACCTGTTCTGCCTCTTCACACTCTGGCAATCTTCTGATTAAATTACACAATGGTTGATCGTCCTCATCTACTAAATCTTTAGTTTCTGTGTCTGGCATACTTTCCTGTGGAATTTTCCACCATGACTTAGAAATTGTGTCTGACTTTATTTCGCTCCAAGATTTGCTAATCCAGTACACAACGTCCTTCAAAGTCACTTTCTTCAAAGCTCCTACAATGCTTTTGTTGTCTTTGGAATGCAGGATTGACTGTAGCAATCACCGTCGATCCTTTTTTTTTTTAGACATTCCAGAATGCCCTGATCCATGGGCTGAATTAGACAGGTAACGTTTGGTGGAAAAAACAGGACACATTATCCATGAGCAAAATTGCTTTGCATGGCAGTCCCCTTTCTTTTAAAAAAATTCTTGCAGTCAGGTACAAATGAGTTAAAAAACCAGTTCCTGAAGATTTCCTGATTCATCCAGGCATTATTCTGATGTGTATAGACGACCGGAAGAGCTAAGATGGATACATTCTTGAATGCTCTTGGCTTGACTGACTTCCCAATCACAACTAGTTTTAGTTTGTGGTTTCCGGTTGCATTTGAAGCTGCCATAACTGTGAGCTGCTCTTTGCTTTTTTTGTGCCCAGGAGCACTTTTTATCTTCACAAGAATCAAGTGTTCTCGCTGGTAACATTTTAAAACTTAGCCCAGTTTTGTCACCGTTATATATTTGTTCAATAGACAAATTTTTGTCAGTTATGATTTTTTTTAAACTCGACTATAAATTTTGAAACGGCCTGAGCGTCACCAGAGAGTTTTTATCCACATACGTCTAGTTGACGCACTCCATACCTCTTCTTCCACTTGTCAAGCCGGCCCACACTAGCGGCAAAATTGTCATCTCCTTCCTGCACCTGGTTTCTGAAAAACAAAGCTTTTTCTTGCAAGATTGGGCCAGAAATTGGAGCACCCTTCTGTCTCTGTTGGGTAAACCACATGAACAATGCCTCTCTTGTTTTTTCGTAGTCTGACTTCTTTATACTTCTTCAACTGAGAGATTCGTGTGAGCATTTCTGTGAAGAAAACTGTTCCAATTTAAGTTGGTTTCTTCGCCAGTCACCAGCAGTAACTTCACCGACGCCATATTCGAGAGCAAGATTTTTTTATTGTTTCTCCTCTGTCAAGTCGTCTTAGTGCTTCTAATTTTAAATGCAAAGGCACAGATTTCCTCTTTTTTTTATACAGCACTCATCTTTGTAAGGTGTACAACAGAACACACAGTCAACAAACAAAACGACACACAACACTGTACAGTACAGGCACTGGGAACTACAGCAGCGTATCAACTCCCCAGTTTTGATCGTCAGCAGCCGGCAGCAGTCGGGATATTTTGTGCCATACTGACAACAGATGTTCGTGCAACAGGGCAGCGAGCTAATCGTCAGTGTTGATTGCATTGTTGTCTGCTTTGTCACTGAGCTGTACTCTCCCTATTTATCTTTTGCAATAATGTTTTCATTATTTATCTATTTATCATGTCAGTAAAAAAAGAAAGTAGATCGTTGCAACTTCTTCTTCTTCTTCTTCTTCTTTTTAGTGGCTCGGATTACTGGAAACTCAAACTATCGAGACTCTACTGTAGTGGGTATGTCTTCCATGGCTATCAGTTTCTGAGTATATGCCTTCACCCAGTCCAGGACAGTGAATACAGTCACACCATGTAGAGCATAATTATAATCGCCTACAAGTGGTACACGTTATCTCTCAGGTACCGTTCACAAGTTAAGTGCATGACAGTCAATTCCTGGGCAATAGGCTCCACTTTTATTTGGCAGCAAATGTAATGCTGAGGACCACAGGCTTTTAGACAGGCACATATCATGTCTTCACATATCACAGAATCAAATTTGGCCTTCATTACTGCTGAGCAGTCTAGAGTCAAATGTCTTGGCTGACATTGCACAGGGGGTCCACTGTTGTCTTTATGTGGAGCACTGTGCCATGGGGTATGCACTTAGGAGCACCAGAGTCGCTGGTCAAAGTCGGGTAGTTGCTCAACAACTCTACTTACTCACCCCCAGAAGCATGCAACAACTTGGCGCTGTGAAGTGTTGTGCTGCAGTAGAAACTGGTAACCACTAAGCCAGTAACACCAAGTGAGCATTTACAACGTCTGGAAGTAGTCGACAGTGCTGTGCCAGGAGGCCTGCTCCAACAATCACCTCAGTGACTACCGCAATAATGAAGTCCCACGTGTACGGGTGGCACAGTCCAAAGTTGGGCTCCATTTGCTGAGCACTGTACATCATGACTGAAGAGTTGTTAACAGCAGGCAGACAGAAGGCAGTTGATGGTCAGCAACAATGCATGGATGTCGGAGTCAGGATGTTCATATCTGATCCAGTATCTATTAAGAATTTCATGCCAGGATCTCTGTCAGTTACAAATAGGCACTTGGAGTATTCTAGCAGTTGCTTCTGCCTTCTACCAGCTACCACTTGTATTTGGGTGAGAGCATGTGATGAAAACTTCTTTGCATGATCACCAAACTGGCAGCAGTACCAGCACATCTGTACATCACTTTGTGGATCTGTGGCATCAATAGAAGTTCTACACTTTTAACATTTCCATTGCTGACAACAGTGCACTGATCTGGGTGCACAACAGTTGAACACAGTTTGCTGCGATTGAGTCATCGTCAGCCCTTGCTATCGTTGTTGCAGTGGTTGCACTGTTGTCCCATACTGTGACTGCACTGAGCTGTGCAGGCGCAATTGCTTCTTGTATTCAATCAGCCAGCTGTGTCATGGCGTCCAACAGCATGCTAGTCTGCGGGACAATTGTGGCATTTATCTGTGGCAGCAAATGACTGCTCAACAGCATGCACAACAAGTTATCCAGTACAGTGACTGTGTCAATCTTACTGCACAGGTGCTACTGGTAATGTGATAGCTTTCTATTGCCCATCTCCTCTTGAGTAAGAACTTGCTGTACTCAATCCTCTTGTAAAGTGGCCACTTGTGATATCTATTCTGACTTGAACTTGGTGTAAGAATCGATTTCCGGTGGCGCAATAATTATGTCTTGCACCTCAGCGGCAAATCATTGGTTGAGCTGGCTTACTATAAGTGTGAACTTTGTCACGTCATCTATTATTCTTGCACAGCCAAAGTTTCCTTTACTTCTATTTGCACAAACCAAAGGATGGGATTACCAGCCCAGAAAGATGACAGATGGACTGCTATTCTCAACACTATTGGTTCTTTGATCATTTTGCAATTCAACTGAGATTCTGCTGATCATGTTGGGGTCACCACTTGTCAGGTTTAGCTCTAGTTTTGGCTAACTGACTTTTGCTTGATGTGTTTGTAGCAACTAAGTGAATGACAATTGTACTGCCTCTCTGAAACTTTATTAGAAATGCATGTCTAATGTCATTCTTGTAAATGGAGAGGGCAGAAATGTCATAATTCGGACTCTAATCCATGTTATTAAAAGGAGTCGATTACAGACTAGAACTTGGTATCACTAGGTAACAGCATGTCGGCAAAGAGCATAAATTACCAACAAATACATAGACTTCAGGGACATATAGAAAACATGTAAAAGCATAAAAAAAAACCAGCACCCCTGACCACTGGGCATGGAATTGCTCAGAAAACCTCCATTCACTTGCCAAGAACATTGCACTGTAGAGTACAATACAATACACAACACTGAACTTCACATTAGTGCAATATGGCTGACGTGTAGGTTGTTACAGTGCTATGTCTACGTCCTCTCAAAAAGATAAGTTACATAGCTAAAAGTTAGTTCAGTATAAATTACATGGCTGTTCCACAAAGAGATGAACACTGTTTGAGCTTTGATAATTGAGGAGGTAGTAATGATAACCTGATCTAGTTGTGATTATTTGGTACTCCTATGACTTGTGTTGTAGCGCCTCAAGAATTTCGGTGTAAATTCTAGAAACACTTGGCCTTCAACTGTCTCGAACACCCGATATTTTAGGTATGAGTGTGGGAGAGTGAGAATGTTTCTACCGATCCACCTGTTTCTATTTGCAGGTTGGATGTCCGTTATTAGAAGACAGTAAGAGGGGCGAGTCACTGGCGACGACAAGTGTTTGCCGCCAGTGCCACAGAAGATAAGATGAAAACTCAAGGAATAATTATGTAGTATTCTTTGATGTGTTAGTGTCTGTGCTGATTGCAAAAAAGACTAATGAACAATTGAATATAGATTCTATGCACATTCATGTATTGGACTCGCTTGAGACTAGAAACCTTTTTTTTTTCACATCTTACCTCTGCATGAGGCAGGATACATGTGATGTCTATAAATTATTGGATTATTACTATGATATTGAACTTGTGTTTTATCAAGTCTGATGTTTAAAGACACCAGTTGGCTTGTCACAGTTTACTAACTTATGTGTAAAATAGTAAATGTTGCTTTGTGTTGAGAGATGAAAATATACCAAGAATGAAATGAAAGTTTTCCACGAACACACAAATTATTTCAAGAATAGAGAAGTAGCTTAATAAATTCCTGTAATCCACTATAGTCTTTGGAGAAGAAGCTTTTGGGAGATCGATGTAGCTGATTACCCCGAGAAGAGAATTGGCTGCACACAATACGTAAGTCAACTGCGAGAGACGTGTGAGTATTGCACCTCAGTACCACACTGTTTCGTGTCATCCGAAAAACGTTAGAATGTGGCAACCTAAGCAACAGGACCCAAAGAAAATGGGAATTTAAAGACAGAAAAAGAAAGAAGATATCAGGCATTACCATAACAACCAGGCCTAACAAGATACGAGGACGGTTTCCAGTAATCATATTGAGTCCAGTAAACCAATGGAAGAAGTTGGGAGTGCAACACAATAAAAGATGTGAGAAAGTAATAATGGAGAAAACTGGAGAGAAGACCTCAACTTTTTGAATAAGAAGATTGGGTGTGGAGAGTAAGCAGTCTTCACATGCGTACATCGCACCGACGCTGACTCAGTAACCAGCCACCGATGCCTACTGCACCAGCTGCTTCTCACCGGTACTGACTCCGCGTCCGCTTGCCTATGACGACACTGAAACCAACATTCGATGCCACCTGCGGTGATTACACATTTGCTCACCAACGCAGCTAGAACTCTATGCTGGGTGAGTGTAAACAAGTAATTATTTGGTAAAAGTTGAGGGGATGGTTGAATGATAAACTGTTGTTATAGTTATTGTACTCAGTGGTGAATTTTCTTTTAGATGAAACTAGGTCTAAGATCGATAAAATTAGGGATCAAGAACAGCAACAAACTTCAGGATCAACTATGGCCAGTGAATAGGGACACACCAGACAGGACTGAAGTGGCAAATTCAATCAAAGGACTAAGACTAAAGTTAGACTCAGTAAAGGCTCAGTTAAATGCTAGATTAGATGACCAAAGTGCTATGCTGGATGACTAGAAGGCTGATCCAGCCACTCTAAGTGAAAAATTAGATGTTCAAAGTGAAACCTTGAGCAGTCAAGCAGCAAATATAGTTATATTAAAGACTGAATTTCACTCTTTAAATAATAAGATAGAATATCTAAAGTTAGATTTAAAGAGTGAACTCACTAGTTCTTTGAATACTCATGTTAATCAACTATTCACTGAATTTAACAAGAGACAGGAGGAGCAACTTCAAGATTTAACTAAAAAATTAGAATTTGACACCGAAGATAAATATAATAATGTAGAATCTGAATTTAGTGAAAAATTAAAATTTTGTGAAAACGTACATAATGTTAAATTTAATTCCATAGGGCAGGAAGTGAATACTTTGAAAGAGAGGACAGAACGACCTAAGGAAGTAATGTTGATTATTCAATATCCCAGGTGTTACTACACGCATTGTTTGTTCGCGAGTAGATAATATAGGACGAAGTTTTAAAGGAAAAATGGCCAACTTGGACATTACAGATTTAAGTAGTTTGGCGAAACCATTTGAACTAATTAAAGATCAAGAAGTTACCGAGAGTATAATCTCCAGAAACATTTTCGATGGTTGCTTTTTCCAAACCTAATGATACTAACAAGGTTATGGACAACTTGTGCGAAGAATTCAAACTTGTCCATGACAAAGTAGAAAATAGAACAACTTTACCTAATAATGTGTTTCATAGTAAAGTGGTGATTGCTTTGTCATGGGGAGACTAATGCATAAAATTTAATGAGAAGTACTGGTTTGTACTTGCTCAAGTGAGGTTAATATCAGATCCATGGCATCCAGGCTGAGTCACATCTGTCTCCCAGGGAAAATTAACATTCTGTGTTAACGGGCAAAGTGATGACCATCAGATACCTAGTTGTTTTCAGTGTTTCTTCTGTACTATTTTTTGTGCACCGAATGCCCTTCAAATCTTAAATTATTCTGTAATCTATTCTTGAATTCTTATACTATCCTATTATCCACCTTTAGAGAAACATATACGAGGTGCATTCAAGTTCTAAGGCCTCCGATTTTTTTTCTCCGGACTGGAATGAGATAGAAACATGCACATTGTTTTAAAATGAGGCCGCGTTCATTGTCAATACGTCCCAGAGATGGCAGCACCGTACGGCAGATGGAATTTTACCACTAGCGGCGAGAATGAGAACTGTTTTAAATACTTAAAATGGCGACGTTTTCCTTACTTGAACAGTGTGCAATCATTCGTTTTCTGAGTTTGCGTGGCGTGAAACCAATTGAAATTCAGTTGAAGGAGACATGTGGTGATGGAGTTATGGATGTGTCAAAAGTGCGTTCGTGGGTGCGACAGTTTAATGAAGGCAGTACATCGTGTGACAACAAACTGAAACAACCTCGGACTCACACAAGCCGGTCTGACGACATGCTCGAGAAAGTGGAGAGAATTGTTTTGGTGGGTCGCTGAATGACTGTTGAACAGATCGCTTCCAGAGTTGGCATTTCTGTGGGTTCTGTGCACACAATCCTGCATGATGACCTGAAAATGTGAAAAGTGTCATCCAGGTGGGTGCCACGAATGCTGACGGACGGCCACATGGCTGCCCATGTGGCATGTTGCCAAGCAATGTTGACGCGCAACGACAGCATGAATTGGACTTTCTTTTCATCGGTTGTGACAATGGATGAGACGTGGATGCCATTTTTCAATCCAGAAACAAAGCGCCAGTCAGCTCAATGGAAGCACACAGATTCACCGCCACCAAAAAAATTTCGGGTAACTGCCAGTGCTGAAAAAATGATGGTGTCCATGCTCTGGGACAGCGAGGGCATAATCCTTACCCATTGTGTTCCAAAGGGCACTACGGTAACAGGTGCATCCTACGAAAATGTTTTGAAGAACAAATTCCTTCCTGCACTGCAACAAAAACATCCGGGAAGGGCTGCGTGTGTGCTGTTTCACCAAGACAACGCACCCGCACATCAAGCTAACGTTACGCAACAGTTTCTTCGTGATAACAACTTTGAAGTGATTCCTCATGCTCCTTACTCACCTGGCCAGGCTCCTAGTGACTTTTGGCTTTTTCCAACAATGAAAGACACTCTCCGTGGCCGCACATTCACCAGCCGTGCTGCTATTGCCTCAGCGATTTTCCAGTGGTCAAAACAGACTCCTAAAGACGACTTCGCCGCTGGCATGGAATCATGGCGTCAGCATTGTGAAAAATGTGTACGTCTGCAGAGCGATTACATCGAGAAGTAACGCCAGTTTCATCGATTTCGGGTGAGTAGTTAATTAGAAAAAAAATCGGAGGCCTTAGAACTTGAATGCACCTTGTAAGTTGATCAGTTTTCTCTTGCTTCTACATCCTTGTCTTTACTTGGCTGAAAAGCAATGGCTACTGCAAGCCATTGATATCAAGGCCATACTGCTTCTTGTAGTAATAGCAATATGTGATCATATCAATATTCGTGGTATCAAATGGGTTACGTGGGCTTCTGTTCCACATTATGTCATCAACTCGATAAATTTTATTGTTATATCAAGTCAGGACTGAAGCACTTATTACTGATTTCATAATATGCTCCTTAGAATCAGTTGGATTCCGATTGGATATATCTGCAATTACATCCAGAACAGGCTGTGTTCACAGTACTTGTTAGTGCCCAATAAGTATTTAAGTCACCTTCACACTACACTCTAGTCAGCGGTGGTCTAGAATCTCAGCATCAACGTATAGTTAGGTCTTAATTTGGCCTAAACTATTCTTGGAGAGGAATCAAGTAATATTAGATTAATAGAATATGGAATTTTATATGAATCATTACATAATTGTGATAACATGATATATAATTTTTACCCTTTGTGAGATATAATGAAAATGGGAGGGTTTGTATCACTTTTGGAAGGGGTGGGTAGTGTAAGTAAAAGCATGACCAACACTAATCCCACACTCCACCTTTCAGACATCCCTCGCAGACAAGTGTAACTGATTCTTCACCATTTGCCATTCCATAGGTGTTGCTAAGATTTTTCTTTGGGGGCTTCAAAGGTGAAGGTGAGAATGTCTGTTCTGTAGGAGACATTTAACATCATACCTCCTCTGGCTTTCCACTAAAGTATTGGCGAAGTAGGGATCCTGCGGAAGGGGGGTAGAAAGGGTTTTCCTGTCTTTGGGGCAATATTCTTTCCCTTCTGCGATCTTAGCAACCGCTTCTGCTTTTTCCTTTCTTACTTCTCATCTGAGTACCAGTCTATCTTTCTCTTTCCATATGCATATACTTCTATCACTGAGGTGCTTCTTGTTTTCCGTGGGTTCCAATAATCTTCAACTTGTTTCATATAAGTAGGCTGAAGAATCAGGATACACAAACACACATCCACATACACACAAAGATATACTTAAACACAAACAGGAGAATTATGAATTAGAAACCTGAAGTGATGTCAGAACAGCCAAGGGATGTAGGGGAATAAAGATATATGTACATCTGAATAGATGCACATATTACATTGTTGATATGTGACAGTTCTGCATCACTATTTTTTTGTCGCTCTCAAATATGTATTTACATGTATATAAAGACAGTAGAATAAACAATCAACACACGTGCTGTGCTAGTCCTTTGAGAAAAGGGACAGTATCTACTAGGAGTTGGTAAATACAGGTAGACATAGCATCTACTATGTGTGGGCATGATATCTGTCTACATAGTAGGAGTGAGGAGTGAAAGAGGACTCTAGGGTGTTAGGGGGGTATTGGAAAGTGGAGTTAATGTATAAAGTAGAGTTGTAATTTCACCAGAGAATATTTAAGAATAGTATTCATAAAGATGTATGCTAGGGCAATGAACCAGGAGGCCTAATCAAGAAGGATATGGAGGGTGTACTCGACATTTATTGGGTGAGAAAAAGGCAGATAGGCAGACCTATGAAAGGCTGACCTATAATACGCGGACAGGGGCACCAAGAAGGGGATTGACCTGTACCATAGGAGAATAGGAATAAGAAAGGGGCGTACCTAGCAAAACTGAAGGAGAAAGGGTACTCCTAGGATCAACCCATGTAAGATATAGGTACTGTTCCTAAAGGGAAAAAGGGCCGTATCATGACAGGAGTCACACATTTAAAGGGATGAGTCTGGTAGGTTTGAATTCTATGCAGCACTAGCATTTTTACGTTTTAGATTTACAAGTGTCAGAAGAAGGGAACACTTTTATTCTACCCAGAGTTCCTCCAGATTACGAGAAGTAATGAATAAGTACATACTTAGGAAAAGTAATATGGGAAATAAGAACAAAGCAGCAGAGCATTCACAAGTTATGTACACCTGCAATTTATGATTGGAAGAGGAATAGAAAACAAAACTTTGGTACTCACGAATTTTTGGAGATTGAAAAGAGATAACTCCAACATGGATTGAAAGGTTAAAGTTTTATAATTGTGATAAAATACGCCCGGTTATTAGTAGAAAGAGATGTACTGTTAAAAGATAAAGAATTATGTTGTGGGATATTATTGTACATAATGAATATGTATAAAATATTGCGTGTTTAAACTAAGGGGAGGGATATGTAGTACCTCAAGAATTTCGATGTAAATTCTAGAACACTCGGCCTTCAACTGTCTCGAACACCCGATATTTTAGGTACGAGTGCGGGAGAGTGAGAATGTTTCTACCACTCCATCTGTTTCTATGTGCAAGTCGAAAGTTCGTTATTAGAAGACTGTAAGAGGGGTGAGTCACTGACGGTGACAAGTGTTTGCCGCCAGCGCCACAGAAGATATGATGAAAACACAAGGAATAATTATGTAGTATTCTTTGATGTGTTAGTGTCTGTGTTGATTGCAAAAAAGACTAATGAACAATAGAATATAGATTTCTATGCACATCCATGTATTGGACTCGCTTGAGACTAGAGAATCCCCCCCCCCCCCCCCACGTCTTAGCTCTGCATGAGGCAGAACACCAGGACACATGTGATGTCCATAAATTATTGGATTGTTACTATGATATTGAACTTGTGTTTTATCAAGTCTGAAGTTTAAAGTCACCAGCTGGCTTGTCAGAGTTCACTTACTTATGTGAAAAAGAGCAAATGTTGCTTTGTATTGAGAGATGAAAATATACCAAGAATGAACTGAAAGTGTTCCACAAGTACACAAATTATTTCAAGAATAGAGAAGTAGCTTAATAAACCCCTGTAATCCAGTATTGTCTTTGGAGAAGCAGCTTTTGGGAGATCGACGTAGCTGATTACCCAGAGAAGAGAATCGGCTGCACACAATAAGTAAGTCAACTGCGAGAGACGTTTGAGTATTGCACCTCAGTACCACACTGTCTCGTGTAATCCGAAAAACATTAGTGTGTGTAGCCATTCATTTGTTTTTGTTTTGTTTAATTTTCAGTTGCCAGTAACTACATGTAAATAATAAGATGGCTGGAAACTTTCCCTAAAACAAAGAAAGTGGATTTTAAAGTGTTATTGTAAATTTGAAAACATGAAAGAAGTGCACAGATAATTGAGGACAGAGTTTGATACTGCACTAATGTCATGTATAACAATAATGAAACTATGCAACAAATTTAAGAAGGAAGAAAGTGTGCATGATCTGAAGAAGGAATGGCGTGGCAGGAAGAAATCAGTTGCACATGAAAGAGGGTCGGACACAGTGGCAAAACCTTTCAAAAATTCCCCAAAGAAGTCCATATGGCAAGTTGTGCATGAAGCAGGCATAAGCAAATCAAGTGTTCAGCACATTTGAAAGCAAAAAAAAATTGAAACCCTATATTCCCATGTTGTTTCCTATGACAAATGATGACTATCCAAATAGGCATCTCAAACTTCATGAATGAATTTGTGATAATGAACAGCTGGCTGATGTCATTGTTCAGGCTGGTGAGGCAACATTTAAATTGAATGGAACAATCAACTGCCATAACTGCGTGTACTGGGCAAGAGATAATCCCTGTATTATGAAATACCAAGCTTTTAATCATCCTGGGTTATTAGTTGCGGAGGGGTTATTAGTTGGTGTGGTATGTCTGTCAGAGGACTTGTAGGGCCATTTTTTTGAAGGAACAATGACAGATGTAAAGTACATTACCATGCTGCACAAACAAATTATACCAGATGTTCGTGACCTTTATCGATGGTTTTTCTCAACAAGATAGTGCACAGCCTCAACACCATTCCAGCATGAAACATTTGTTGAGAGATGGACAGGCCAACAAAGAAAAGTTACCACCCAGATCTCCCAATGTAATTCTGTTAGATCTCTTTCTGTGGGCAACTGTGAAGGACACCATCCACATCACAAAGCCACATGTGATGGATGACTTTAGAGAGGCAAGTGGACTGCCTGTGAGTCCACTTCAATTGCAATCCTAACACGTGTGTCAATCTGTTCCACAGCATTGCAAACACTATGTCGCTGCCGACAGAGGGCGTTTTAAACATTTTCAACAGAAAAACATCACCAGTAATGTTGTGAGCATATATGTGGCTTAAAAAGTCATAGTTTTTGTTATTTTTGTTTGAGTTATTAAAGTTCAAGCAGTGTAATTTCCTTTGTGGAACATATGGTATATATGGTGGACTCTCTTCTAGGAAGAAAATACCATACAAATTTACCATATCTTAGTGCTCTAATGATAATGATGATGATGGTGATGATGATGATAATAATAATATGGTGAGCCAAAAATCATTAAAAGGTCATAACTGTAAATAACTGTTTTATTTATCTTTCACAGACTTTTTTAACGGCCAAGAATGCGAGATCGCTTACACTCGTGTGCAGAATATCTGAAATTAAATGAAAGAAGAAAAGAATAAATAAAAAAATTATTCACATTTATAACCCTTTCATGACTTTTGGCCTACCCTGTACACACACACACACACACACACACACACACACACACACTTCATAGTGTAGTAATTGAATAAATGTGATAAGTATATAAAGCCAGGTTTTAGTTGTATTTTTGTTAATGTTTTGGCATAGTAAACAGAGATAGGCTAGTTCAGTTTTTTATTTACAGCATTATGAAGTAGTGCTTATCCATTCACTTATTTAGTTCACGTTTCTGGAGATTAGTGTAAAATTTGATTGAACAAATTTGAAGAAGTAGTTTATTTACACTAAATTTTTGTAAACCCATATTCCCATTCCTCAGTAATTTGATTAACTGATTCTTATCATATCATCATTTTCCATAAGTGAAAAGCACCTGAATTCCTGGAGGATTGTTAGATCTGGGGTAAGGCACGATGGAATCTGTAGTTTCTTTTCCCATTGGGACGACAGTACTGGTGTGGATACAGAGAAAGTACCTGAGGCTCTTCAGTGATTATACAGGATGTGCAATAGAGATAGGAAGACAGTGGTACTAGAGAGGCAAGTAGATGTTCTTTACACTGAATTAGATATGGGTAGGAATTGTCCAACATGCTAAAGTGAGGGAAGGGTAATAAGTGGCAGGAAGTGACAACATGTAACAGAAAAAAGGGCTAGGGCTTCTTACAGCTTTGTGGTAAATGTGAAATGTATCTGTTCTGATCTGACATGATCTACTTCATTTGAAACCTTCTGCACAGAGAGTTAATTTGGAGTTGGAATAGCTCCTTATGCCAGCTGCAGGGTCACCCATTAGTGTGGTTTCTGTTGATTCTGAAAGTAGATAGTATTATACTACACATACCTTTCAGCTCTACTGGAAAGGGAAGAGTAAACTGGCTGGGTCAACAGCAAGAAACCTGAGTGGGTAGAGGAGGACATGCTGTTATGCGTGGTAAAATACAAGTGGTTACAAGTGTCAAAAAAGTATCTTTTTTAAGGTAGGGAGGACTGAAAGAAACCAAGTTTTCGGAGAGGTTAGGGTTGAAAAAGAACTTACAGTTTAAGAAAGAAAATAAATAGGATTATACTAGCGTAACAACTGTAAGATGAAAATTTTTGGCAATCACCATAAATTTTATTTCAACCAATAATATTTTGGTAGTGTAACATGTTAGCTGTCATTATTGCATCATTGCAATGCAAAGATTGCAAAGATTGAGAAGTACAGTTAATGAATTATTTACTTTCATTGATGAATTAAGAGTCGTAAAACTCAGTTGACATGATCTGCTTCTCTGCACGTCATGTAATCACTGGTACTGATATGTTAAGTGTTACATGAATTATTTATTTATTTTTTACTTATTTACTCAGTCTGACCAGATTAGGGCCTTAAGGCCAACTCTTCCTTCTGACCAGGAGCAACACATACAAAAAAATATTACATAACAATCACAAAAATTATAATTTGCATTACCGATAAAAATAAAAACTGGCAATAATAATCATCTTATGGAGTTGCAGTTCTTCTTGTTATGTCTGTGCTTGCTACAAAATAGAAGAGGAATTCCGCCTTATGCAAGACACATTTGTGTGTCTTGCAAAAGGCGGAATTCCTCTTCCCATTGGCAATAATACTAATAATAATAATAATAATAATAATAATAATAATAATAATAATAACACTGATAACAATTATAAAATAATGGAGGAATTAAGAATAATATTAATTAGTTATTACAAAACCCTCGATAATATTCATTATTTAAAAAAATAATTTTCAACAATAAAAACAGCAATAATAATAATAAAATAATAATAATAATAATAATAATAATAATCGAGGCATTAAGAATGATAAGTTATTGATCAGTTTAGCACTCCTGAAGCCTTGTCTGGTATTAGAAGAACTGGAAGATAAAATGATAGAGGCGAGGACTGAAATGAAAGTGACAATGGATGCTAGGAAATAAAGAATTCCAAAAGAGAACTGTGGACAAGGGGAGGAAAAAATGGTGGGGGAGGAAGGGTTGATGAGAGTGAGCTACAAGAAGAGATAGTTACTGTGATAAAAGGTGGGGGCATTAGCTGCCTTTTCTAGTTTGAAACAATTTTAATTTCCATAATATTTTGAGGAAATTGTTCCAAAGTCAGGCTCTTGACAAAGAAAATGATTTAGATGGCATGTAAGTGTTGTGTAGTGGTACAATGAGGATTTTACTTTTTTAGGAATGAATATTTCTATTGTGTTGTTCGGACAGTAATGTAAGGGTTGAAAATAAATATGAAGGAGTGTAATGATTGAGAAGACGATACAGCAAACACATGGTATGATAATCTCTACGCTTACAGGCAAGTAGGCATGATAATTGTTCACAGGCAGGAGTGATATGGCCAAAATAGCATACATCACAAATGTATCACACACAAGCATTCATCACTAGTTCCAGCTGACATAAGCTCAAATACAAATGCCCTTGGAGAGTATTAGTGACTACAAGTTTCTTTTTAAGCTGCAGTGAATGAAGTGATGCTGACACCATCTTACAGACTGCAGTTGTGTGTTCAGTCTGGTCAACATGATGGTCCAGAATTATTCACCAATTCTTTGCAGAAGAAGAAAAGGTGATTTCTGTGCTGTTTAGGATTAAGGGTGAAGGAGTAATAAGTCTTTTGTGAGTGACTAAGATCGCTTGCGTTTTAGATTGGTTAAGTTTCTAACCTATGTGATGCATTCATTCTGATAAAGCAAGTAGGTCACACTTATGTTCTGAATGGGTGTGAGCAGGTTTGCTGGGGTTGCACTTGGGTATAACTGAAGGTCATCAGCACATAAATGATATTTTCACTGGGAGATAAAAATCAACACATCATTAACATATAATGATAAACGTAGTAGCCCAATGCTGCTTCTCGTGACACATTCTTAACATTCTTCCACTGTGACTTCTTCGTTCCAATAAGTGTACACTGTTGGGAAGATGTGAGATATGAGTGGAACCATTGCACAGCAATTGAAGAAAAGTTTTGATTTTTGAGTTCAGCAAGTAGAATATCAAAATCAACATACGTTGAAAGCTTTACTGAAGTCCAAAAAGCACATAATAGTCACTTCTTGTTTGTCCATAGCTTGTTTCAGTTCACCAGTCACATTTATAAGAGCAATCATCATGCTGTGATTTTTCTGGAAGTTAGATTGGTATTCATCCAGAAGATCATTTGAGGTTATGTAATTGGTAAGTTGATCATGAACCATGTATTCTAAAGCCTTAGCTAATGCTCGTAGAATACAAATGGGCCTTTAGTCAGAAGGTTCTTTGGCAGATCGTTTTGTGGGTAGAGGTTTAATGAGTACCTTTTTCCAGACCATTGGGAAGAAGCTGGAGGCCAGAGAATGACTAAAAATATACATTGTTATTGGCAATAATGGATCATATGTATTTTAATACTGTCACATCCTGCAGGCGCAGAAAAATTTCACGCAGTTCACTTCCTGACTGTGTTAAGCCTTACTGAGCACAAAAAAAAAAAAAAAAAAAAAAAAAAAAAAAAAAAAAAAAAAAAATTCATCTGTACTGACCACAGACACTTTAAGGGTTCAATGATTTGCGTCCTCATGCCGTGGTCAAGTACATATGTAGGTGTGGCAAAATACTCATTTACATTCTCAACAGAAATGAGAGATTCAGCTACAGATTGAGGTTTGCCTATTCCTAGCCCATGCAGTTTTTTCCATAAGATGGAAGACCTGTGAAAGTCCTCAGTTAACGAGTGGGCATTGCACAGTTTTGCTAACTCAGTTGCACAGTCACTTGTAGTCAAGATGATTCTCGGAGATTGGGTGCCATTTATATTTCCTGTGTGCTGCATCTCTAATACACATAAAATGTTTGAGTTAATCAGTAAGCCACAGAGCAGGTTTCCTCCTGACTCTTACAGTTTTTATCGGAGTGTGTTTATTACATGAATTACTAAATTAGAAATCAGATACATCATAATTTATGTCAAAGTTATTTTCTGTCATTTCCTGCCAAGATATCTCATAAGCATCGGCTGTAAGCTCAGACATATTCAAGTGCTTAAAATCATTTAAAGTGGCCACTTACAGTTTGTTCTTTGGACATTTTAATGAATAATTCATTAATATTATGCCATGAGCATGAAAGCCAGGTGCAGAAATTTGAGCCGAGTGTATTATTCTGTTCAGGTCAGCATCTCACTTCAGTAAGGCAGAAATTGGCAAAAGAGGAATTTTCAAATTCTTAATGAATTGTCATTCATTTAAGAACAACAGATGTTAATAAATTTTCCTAGGAAGTATGTACAGTAGAATTAGAATTTCATAACAAATTCTTTATAATAATAAGTGTATACCGAGTAATTGTGGGATATTTTCTTCTGTTTATAAATCACCTTGAAGCCATGTTGGCCTATTTAACAGTAAAAAAAAAAAAAAAAAAAAAAAAAATCAAGAGTGATTGCTGGGCATTATAAAACAGAGTCTGTTAAAAATTCTTCCATTGAGAATTTACATTGGGAGTAACACTGCCATACCACAGAAGTTGTTGATGTCAATACAATTGCTTGGAGCTGGGGGAAACACACACACACACACACACACACACACACACACACAAAGAAGCTGGCCACTAAATTTAATGGCTGTTATTGTTACAAGAATCAAAGCATTGCTCCTTTATCTGTTTGAATCCCTATGTGAGATTATTCAAGAGAGTTAATATTGAGAAATTACTTACAACCTGTGATGTATTATATTCTGGAGTTGTATGTTGATATTTCTACAGCTACATGACTACTCTGCAAGTGACACTTAAGTGCCTGGCAGAGGGTTCATCAAATGACTTTCACACTATTTTACTACTGTTCTACTCTCCAACGGTATGCAGGAAAAATGGACACTTCAGTCTATCTGCATAAGCTCTGATTTTGCTCATTTTGTTAAGATGATCATTTCTCCCTATGTAGGTGGGTGTCAACAGAATATTTCCACATTTTGCACAGAAAGTTAGTTATTGAAATTTTGTGAAAAGATCTCCCCACAATGAAAAAGCTTTTGTGCTTGATTGCCACCTCAACTCATGTTTCATACTCATAATACTCTCTCCCGTATTTCACAACATTACAAAATAAGCTACCCTTCTTTGAACTTTTTTGATGTCCTCTGTCACTCTACCTAATGTGGCTCCCATACCACGTATCTGTGCTCCAGAAGAGGCTGAACGTGTGTGGTGTTGGAGTTGATCTGTTGAATTTTCCACGTGTACTACTAATAAATTGCAGTTTGGTTCATCTTCCCCACAACATTATCTATGTGATTTTTCCAGTTTAACTTGATCATAATTGTAATCCCCATGTATTTAGTTAAATTGACAGGCTTTAGATTTGTGTAATTTACCATGTAACTGAAATATCATGGCTTCTTTTAATACTCATGTTGATGACATCACATTATAGAGTTGGTGACCTTACAACTATCATCTGCAAACAATATAAGTGGGCTGCTCAGATTGTCTCTTCAATTGTTTACGTAGATCAGCAGCAGCAGAGGGACTATAACATTTCCTTGGGGAAGATCAGATATTACCTCCGTTTTACTCAATGACTTTCTTTCAATTATGATGAACTGTGACCTTTCTGACAAGAAATCATGAATCCAGTCACACTACTGAGATGATACCAAAAGGCACACAATTTGATTAGAAGCTTCTTGTGAGGAATTGTGTCAAAAGCCTTCTGGAAATATAGAAATATGGAATCAGTCTGAGACCACCTATTGATAGCACTAACTAATTCATGTGGACAAAGAGCTAGCTGTGTTTTGCAAGAATGATATTTTTTGAATCCAGGTTGGTGATGTGTCTATAGATTGTTTTCTTTGAGGTAATTCACTACATTCCAACACAGTATATGTTACAAAGTCCTACTGTTCATTGACGTCAGCAATATGAGGTCTGTAATTCAGCAGATTCTACATCTACATCAACATGTACATCAATACGATTACTCAGCAGTTCACAATTAAATGCCTCGCAAAGGGTTCATAGGATCAACTTCAAACTATTCCTCTACTGTTCCATTTTTGAACAGCACATGGGGAAAATGACACTTAAATCTTTCCATGCAAGTTCTGATTTCTCTTATTTTGTTATAAAAATCACTCTTGTTCCAGGTTCACTGAATATGTGCAGACTTGTCCACCACTGGATATCATTATCATCAGAGACATGAAGAAATTTGCAAATTTTTTTCAATTGTCGCTAATGAACAGGAGAGCCAAATTTACATGCAATTTCTTTTCTGAACAAAAGTGGTTTTGTTAATTAAGTTCACATTTATACCTACATTTTTTCCGTAAATATTATGTTCAGATGCAATGAAGATGAATGTTACAGCAGCAACGGCGACAGTATTTTCTTAGATTTAAAGAGTCGGAATACTAGGCGTTTTTGATAGGCCACTTTGCAACATCATTCAAGTAAAATTCATTTGCATAAAGTCGTTTTCTTAAAGTTTCAAGGATACCCTTTCTTTATTCAAATAACAAGTATTAACTTTACTAGGATCTTGAAAAGTATTAAAGTAATGAATGGAAATTGATAAATAGTTGTCAGTCTCATTCTGGTTCTCAAATGCAAGTGTTAACTGTACAAAAAACTAACATTAATGACTGCTCTAAGTTGAATGAACAGATTTAACTTTAAAAATTCATTCCTTTAGAATGTAGATCTGTATAAAGTAAACAGAAGCATCACATTTCCAGAGGAATTTCTCAAAGTGAGTTTAGTCACAGTTCCTGTTCCAGAGGTGGATGCAGTCAAGCATGTCAAATACTTTCTTGCTAAATATGATGACTCACTGGTTTGTGTACAAAATGCTTCATAGGAAATTCAGCAACTAATTTAAATTTCAGTTACCTAAACACACTGTCAGGATTAGTTACAGAGTGCATTGTAGTTAAGTGTGATGTTCAAGGGAATTATTATGGTTGTTTCTCATCGCAGTCACACTTTTAGATGCTACGTCAGACAGATGAAAACTAACTCTCAAAGAAATTAACTTATAGACTACATATGGACATAGAAAAATGGGTGAAAGGGTCACTATAAGAGGCAACCATGACAGGATCTTTCAAATTTGGTATGTCCTAAGTCATCATAAAGTTATAAAAAATTTCTAGGGCTGGTGGAAAGAGCTTGCAAGTAGTGGAAAAAAATGTAACTTACAGTGAAGGATGCATTATTGGGCTCTTCAAGAGAAAGTGACAGAACCAGTCGCCTGTTAAGTGAATGTATGGCATAGGGGCATGAAACAGCTAACTGGAGTGAAACAAACAATGTCTTTAAACTGGTCTGGGTTCCAGGAATTCCAGTAGAAGGTACAATAAAGATTAAAACCAAAGGGGTCAATTATGAATACAATCAAGGAAAAATTAATCAAGAGGTTACAATTTATCAACCAGCATTAAAAGCAAAAATTATGATAATGTTGCAGAATATATTATTCTTTTGCATGGAATATGACTATAAACAAAAATATTTTTGCAGGTAGTCTTCTGCAAAGGAAATGCTCTGTTGACTAAGAGAGAAAAGAACAAGCACAATCTTTCTAGTGGAATGGAAAAGGACCAGAACAAATTTTCAGATAATATTAAGGAATAGAAAAAGGAAATAAAAGGTACAAATGCCTGGTTAGGTAGCTGAATTTAAAATAAGGATCAAGAGATAAGTAAGATAGGGACTGTTGTGGTTTCTGTTCAGAATGACATACAAGAAGTACTAAATCAGGTTACAGAAACAAACAAAAGATTTGATACTGAGTTACAGAGAACTGGTGATCACAAAATCAGTGAAGTACTTAAAACTGAAATTTAGGGGGGGGGGGGGGGGGGCAGTTGGTGTTGACTTTATGAAGTGAGAAACAGCATAGGTGCATGTGAAACAATAACTTTGGAAGTCAGTAAAAAAATTGAGGCTTTGCAATAGCATGTCCAAAACAGATATTTTTTTTTTTTTTTTTTTTTTTTTTTTTTTTTTTTTTGCCTTATGTAGTTCATAAGTTTGCATGTCTAGATAAATATGAGAAGTTCGATCCTCAGAACCCAGAGGTTTGACATCCCATAAATTTCACAAAAAGTTGTGATAGTATTGTACCACAGGATATTAACAATCAGGAGATGATCAGTTCATAATTGATGTTCCAAATACGAGGTTTGTGATGATTGCATACTGCGAAGCCGCCAAAAACATAACAAATGTACAGCTTCTGACAAACTAACCTCTCTGATGTCCGCCCAGGTTGGTTAACACAGACATTCTTTGCTTCCAGCAATCTGGCTCTGACTACCACATTTTAAATTTGTACTTTTAGCTTGTGCGGTGTTATTAGCAATAAAGTGTCTTTTGTCAACCATCATCTCAAGTTAGTATACATCTATTAACTTCCCTACTAAGTAATGACCCAGAGTACAGCAAATTTTGTTAGTTTTTCGGCTACGAAGTGCTACAACAACGCTATGCTATGCCCTACAAAGCAGCAACCACAAAGACAACAGCATGTTGGACAAACCATGCAAAATAGTGATCTCCAGCATGAACTGCAAAACATTTTCACATGCTCAGATGCAGAACCAAAAAATGAAAGTGCAACGCCAATGTGCTGTGTGAGCAACAATGTCAATGGTATTAGTGGACATGAACAATACCTACAACAAGAAGACTTATTCTGAGTTTTCTAACACCTCACAAGCTTTCGTCCACCAAGCTTGTGTCCATGCAACATGGACATAATACCCGTGGGATCCGTTCAGACATGCATCAATCCCCAAATACCAGTTTTCCAAGCTGACTGTGCAGCCATGTGGTTCAATATTGCCAAAGTGATCCTTATTAAGGCATCAGCATCCATTGGTGACATGTCAGGAGAGTAGAGGAGAGTAGAAAGTTGCATATTTAGGTTTCTGTCTCCTTTTCTAGTTTACTTCTTCAGTTAGTCTCGCTAGGATGGGTCAGACGTGTGCATGCCATGTGTGGACGGAGGATGAGCTAGCCGCAAATCACAAACAGCTGAATGCACTTTTGGCTACAGTCAGCCACCACCAGACGGCTGCCGAGGGGTGTAGCAGTGGTAGAGAATCTGGAGCATTGCACTGGACACTTCGGGTGTTACTTGTTTCACCTGCAGGCACTGATGCCAAGGCATCTCCTAGTGTACCCGAGGCAGTGGATCCGCCCTCACGGCAGGATGAATAGAGGTGGGTAACATGTTTTTGTTGCTCTAGGCAGAGGGCAAAAGTGGGGGCTGGCCATCTGGGCTTGCCTATTCACACTGCAAGTGGGCAGCTGGCCATTCCTTCAGCAGGGTCCAAGCAGGCACACACAGGCAGGGGTTTGCTAGTTAGGCTCATTATGGGGCCCCTTAGGATGGGGTTCAGGACTGGTAAGAAAGCCAATAGGCACTCAGTATGCCTGCTTGGAGGCCTCTTCCAAGATGTAGAGGCGAGCCTGCCTGAGGCTATCGAACATGCAGAGTGCAGTCGTGTGCAAGTTGGGGCTCATGTTGGCACCACCCATTCCTGTCTCATGGGTTCTGAGGCCATCCTCAGTTCGTACAGGTGGTTGGTGGAGGTGCTGAAGGCTGCTGGCCTGATGCACGGTGTGCAAGCAGAACATCTACATCTACATTTATACTGTGCAAGCCAACCAACGGTGTGTGGCGGAGGGCACTTTACATGCCACTGTCATTACCTCCCTTTCCTGTTCCAGTCGCGTATGGTTCACGGGAAGAACGACTGTCTGAAAGCCTCCGTGCGCGCTCTAATCTAATTTTACATTCGTGATCTCCTCGGGAGGTATAAGTAGGGGGAAGCAATATATTAGATACCTCATCCAGAAACGCACCCTCTCGAAACCTGGCGAGCAAGCTACACCGCGATGCAGAGCGCCTCTCTTGCAGAGTCTGCCACTTGAGTTTATTAAACATCTACGTAACGCTATCACGGTTACCAAATAACCCTGTGATGAAACACGCAGCTCTTCTTTGGATCTTCTCTATCTCCTCCGTCAACCCGATCTGGTACAGATCCCACACTGATGAGCAATACTCAAGTATAGGTCGAACGAGTGTTTTGTAAGCCACCTCCTTTGTTGATGGACTACATTTTCTAAGCACTCTCCCAATGAATCTCAACCTGGTACCCACCTTACCAACAATTAATTTTATATGATCATTCCACTTCAAATCGTTCCGCATGCATACTCCCAGATATTTTACAGAAGTAACTGCTACCAGTGTTTGTTCCGCTATCATATAATCATACAATAAAGGATCCTTCTTTCTATGTATTCGCAATACATTACATTTGTCTATGTTAAGGGACAGTTGCCACTCCCTGCACCAAGTGCCTATCCGCTGCAGATCTTCCTGCATTTCGCTACAATTTTCTAATGCTGCAGCTTCTCTGTATACTACAGCATCATCCGCGAAAAGCCGCATGGAACTTCCAACACTATCTACTAGGTCATTTATATGTATTGTGAAAAGCAATGGTCCCATAACACTCCCCTGTGGCACGCCAGAGGTTACTTTAATGCCTGTAGACGTCTCTCCATTGATAACAACATGCTGTGTTCTGTTTGCTAAAAACTCTTCAATCCAGCCACACAGCTGGTCTGATATTCCGTAGGCTCTTACTTTGTTTATCAGGCGACAGTGCGGAACTGTATCGAATGCCTTCCGGAAGTCAAGAAAAATAGCATCTACCTGGGAGCCTGTATCTAATATTTTCTGGGTCTCATGAACAAATAAAGCGAGTTGGGTCTCACACGATCGCTGTTTCCGGAATCCATGTTGATTCCTACATAGTAGATTCTGGGTTTACAAAAACGACATGATACTCGAGCAAAAAACATGTTCTAAAATTCTACAACAGATCGACGTCAGAGATATAGGTCTATAGTTTTGCGCATCTGCTCGACGACCCTTCTTGAAGACTGGGACTACCTGTGCTCTTTTCCAATCATTTGGAACCCTCCGTTCCTCTAGAGACTTGTGGTACACGGCTGTTAGAAGGGGGGCAAGTTCTTTCGCGTACTCTGTGTAGAATCGAATTGGTATCCCGTCAGGCCCAGTGGACTTTCCTCTGTTGAGTGATTCCAGTTGCTTTTCTATTCCTTGGACACTTATTTCGATGACTCACAATTTGCAGAACTGTTCCCAGAGTCCTTCGGTTTGGAGCCGAATGGAGAGTCTCAACAAAGGCTTCATCGACTCTTTGATAGTCTCCACTGAAGATTTCTGGACCTGCATTATCAGGTGGGGAATTGTAGGACTCCCCTTGATAGGTCAGGGGTGCACTACACAAAGAAGGCAGCTTCTCGGGTAGCAGAGTACTTATGGAGTGCATAAGGAGTTTTTTAGGATTGATGGTAGTTTGCGGCATTCCAATGAATGCTTATCAGCCAATACACAGATGGCAAAATCAGACCATGATCAGAGTGAAGACACTTTGACTGTCAAAATTTAATCAGTAAACTGCCAAAGTATTAATAATGAAGTTTCTGAATTTACTGCCCTCCACGAAAATTCTCATGTTCACATTATTCTTTTGACCAAGAGCTGGCTGGAACCCAAAGTAGAAAGCTCTGAGATATTTAGTGAGTCATGGAACACATGTTGGAAGGACAGACAGGGCACTGTAGGAATGCCGTTTAAAAAAGTATTATCTCTAATGAGGTCAAAATCAAGTGAGACAGTGATGTTATCTGGTTGTGTATAACAAGTCTAGGTGAAACTAAGTTAATTGTTGAATGTTTTTACCAGCCACCAGTTTCGCTGTGACAGTTCCAATGTCATTCAAAGAAAGTCTATGGTCAGTAGCACATAAATACCCAGATTGTCTGTACATGACTCTGTGCAATGTAGTAATAAGTGGCCTTGGCACAGAGAAATGACTGAAAGAGTTGAAAATACATAAGTTGCCAGGTTGCCAGGTCTAGATGGAATCCCAATTCAGTTTTAGAACAGCATTGGTCCCTTAATTACCATCCACTTATCATAACTCTCTCGCCCAGCACAAAGTCCCAATTCACTGGAAAAAAGCAAAGGTGACACCCGTATATAAGAAGGATAAAAGAACAGATGTGCAAAACTACGGACCAGTATCCTTATGATCAGTTTGCTGCAAAATTCTGGAACATAGTCAGAGTTTGAATTTCTTAGAGACCAAAAAGCTTATGTCCAAGAATCACCATTGTTTTACAAAGCAGCACTCATGATGTGAAACTTAGCTTACCCTTTATTTACATGATACACTGTGAACTATGGATGAAGGGACAACAGGCAGATTCCATATTTCTTGATTTCTCAAAAGCATTTGGCATGGTTCCTCACCGCAGACTATTAACAAAAGTGCAAGCATATGGAATAGGTTCCCAGATATACAAGTGGCTCAACGACTTCTTAAGTAATAGAACAAAGTCTGTTGTCCTCAAGGGTGAACATTCATCAGAGACAAGAGATCATCAGAAGTGCCCCAAGGAAATGTGATAGTACTGCTATTATTTTCTGTATACATAAATTATCTGGTAGACAGGATGGGCAACACACTGCAGTTGTTTGCTGATGAAGCTAAGGTGTTCAGTATTATGTCAAAGTTGAGAGACAGTAGCAGGATACAACAAGAATTACACAAAATTTATAGTTGGTATTATGAATGGCAGCTAGCTCTTAATGTAGAAAAATGTAAGTTAATACTAATGAGTCGGTAAAACAAACCCATAATGTTTGGATACAGCATTACTAGTGTTCTGCTTGACACGTCATTTAAATATCTGGACATAACATTGCAAAGCCATATGAAATGGAACAAGCATGTGAGGATTGTGGTAGGGAAGGTGAAAGGTCGACTTCACTTTACTGGGAGAATTTTAGTAAAGTGTGGTTCATCTGTAAAGGAGACCGCACATAGGACATTAGTGCGACCTATTCTAAAGTACAGCTTGAGTGTTTGGGATCTGCACCACATCAATTAAAGGAAGACATCAAAGCAATTCAGAGGCACGCTGCTAGATTTGTTACCAGTAGGCTCGAATAATACTGAGTATTGCAGAAATGCTTTGGGAAATCAAATGGGAATACCCGGAGGGAAGATGCTTTTTCTGTGGAACACTATTGAGAAAATTTAGAGAACCAGCATCTGAAGGTGACAGCAGAACAATTCTACTGCCGCCAACATACATTTCACAAATGGACCATGAAGATAAGATACGAGATAGTAGGGTTCATATGGAGGCGTATAGACAGACATTTTTCCCTCGCTCTAGTTGCATGTGGAACAGGAAAGGAAATGACTAGTAGTGATGCAAGGTATCTTCCACCACCTATGCTACGGTGGCTTGCAGAGTATGTATGTAGATACAGATGTAGATGTAGATCCTACAGACCTGCGACATTACAGGTGACACATCAAAATTTGCAGGATTATTCAGCAACCAAAATTTGCAGTATTATTCAGCAACATTTTCAAGTGAATTTATTTGATCAGTGGTGTCACAAGTGCAACACACATTACCAGCAGAAACAAGGCAGCTAAAGGTGCACTTGTTAAAACACCAGAACAAGAGCTACACAGAGTTTTGTATAAAAAGAACATTTATCCATAAACACTTTCACAATTTTGGAAACATCTGTGAGAAACTGTGAATTCTAGCAACATGCCAAACATTGCACTGTGGTCCATCTGGATACTATCGTTATCTCCCTCACTACAAGGCCTGATCGATATTATTGACTGACTTTACATGATCTAACAGAGACAACTAGAAGCAATTGCCAGACACAATAATGCCTTGGATTTCAATCCAGCCACCCTGCCATAGCAGCCATGACCATGCAATGACACTGAACACTGAGCCAGCACAAGCACCATTAACAGCAACCGACCACAGGATGCTGACCCACAGACACATGATCTCTGCTACCTCTGTAGCTGATGCAGGGGTAAGGCCTCATCTTTTCTGGTTTCACACAAACTTTAGCACCAGAGCACACAAATATTCAACTCTTCATTATTTCCAAACTCTGACAGCAGCCCATGATAGGTGTACTGGACTGCCAGCAAAATCAAAATGCCTACACAACAAAAAGAAATGCCAAAACAGTTCCTGATTCCGGATCTTTGATCACATGTCAAAGAAGCAGTTCTTGATGAATACAGGATTGGCAGTGAGTGTCATCCTATGCAGAGCACCACCATCAACAGCAGAATCTTCGCACATACAACTGAGAGCAGCTAATGAGACACCAGTGCAACAATTCAGAACTGTCAATTTTGCGGTAGATCTCAGACTAATGACAAATTGCATGTGGCAGTTCATAATAGTAGGTGCATGTGAACCAATGTTAGGACTGGATTTCTTTCACAATTTTCACCTTGTGCCAGATCAAGTGGCAAATGAACTTAGGCAAACCACTTCAGTGGAAACTGTACACAAATATGTCGATTTCACAGAAGAACTTCACACAGAGAATCTATAAACTTCCCCTCACACAGGCAAACTGAAGCATGTTGAGCCATGCTGTAGCTCACGTTGGTGCCGTTTGTTGGTTTTTGCCCACTGTTGCAGACGGTATTGTCCGCTAGTGGCAGCAGCGGCCGTTATCGATATGTAGTAACTGTTGCCCTATCTTTGGGGCGACATCATTTTTTTCCGTGTTTTGTGAGTGTGCTAGTTTGTTTGGGGATTCTGGGGGAGAAGGGTCCGCACAGTGTGAGAACACGCCACAACCACTGGTGGCATGCAGGGACTGCCGGATGGATGGGCTGTGGTCACGAGGGTGCACAACCTCGTCGTAAACCAGATCCAGCAAGCTTTAAGACGAGTGCACTTCAATCCAAGTAGAGCAGTGTCAGTTACCATGTGAGCCCCATAGGATGTATGTGATGTTGTGACAGATTATCATCACACCGTTATGTGCAGTTTGGTGGATCTGCGTACCACTTAGTACTTGAAGACCCTACTGTGTTAAAAGCACTTGGCTCAGTGATTAGATGGTGTGGTTACTCCACTGTGAATTAATAAAGCAGTGAAGAGCATTTGTTTCATTCCACCAACAATCATCAGAGTTGTCACAGTGAGTTCAGTGTGTGTTTGTGTGCCTGATGAATTTGATGTCACTCATTTGGTACTTGGTTTTGGCTCACTTTGCGATTGTTTCCGCAATGAAATGTGTTTGGTGATTCTGGTTGGCTACATTTCGGTTTTGCCTCGCATGCAAATCGAGTGGAGTTACTGTTAGCTTGTCTGGTGTTCTGTACTGTGACTTGTTTATTCAGATTTTCGGGTTTGTGGAATCGGACGGAAATCTGGTAATGGTTCCTTCTCATTCCAGGCATTCTAAACACTGTATTCTGGACATAGTGCAGACCGCCGGTTCTGCTTTGGCATATTGTTCCATCAGTGCATTTGGTTCAGCAGACATCAGGCAGCTTCAGCAAGATTATCATTAGTCATTCGTTAGACTGCCACTAGTCTGAGTTACCATCTTGTGAAGTGAATGCAACTCTTGGCTGCCTATCTCATCGCTCACAAAAGTGTTTGCTGCCGGACATTCTCAGAGGTCAATTCCTGGAGCACCGGCTGGATCAGTTGCTTGCTTTTTTAATTAACTTTTGCTATTGTATTCACTGTTTTACAGCAGGTTTCAAAATTGTTTTAATATTATTGCCATTCCTGGTGCATAAGGCCGTCAGCCGTGATTGTGGTCATTTGCCTTAAAATTCTAATGTGGTACCTGTATTGTAGCAGTAAGCCTTAAAACCCTATTTATTGCCACTCCTGGTGTGTGATGCCTTCTGCTGTGTTTGTGGCAACTTGCCTTTAATATTTCAATACCGGTAATTTGTAAGTTGCAACAAGTTTTAAACAATTCTTAATTTATTGCAATTCTTGGAATGTAAGGCCTTCTGCCCAGATCACAGTGGCTTCTTTTTAAAACATTATCTGTTGTACCTGTATTAATCGTGATTTGCTAAACTGTAACTCACTGAAAACACTATTATTTACACAGTTGTTTATTCCTTCATTAATAATGTGTGGTATTTTTTTTTATTTGTTGTTGAGTCTGGAATTATAGGTTTAAAATAAATTGTGTGTAACTGTAAAAGGCAACCAATAGTAACTGATTATGGCCCCATCCACAATCGTAACAGAATCCTGCCTTCCCTTGACTCCCAGGTTTCACATGTATTGTTGACACTATCGTGAGATACGAAGCAATCAGTCATGAAAGAATTCAACTGTTGAAGAAGAATGCAACACTTAAAACTTCAATATAGACACCAGAAGAATAATTATGCAAAGTGCAAACACATCTTGTGAAACTACAACACAAGCAGCAACAGCATCACACACTTCAGCATAAACAGCAACATCGTACAACATGACAACCACATTCCTGCACACCATGCCGAGACCAACAGTGATGGTCCTCCCAGAATGAGCAGGTCAGTAAGTGCAGTATTCAAAGTGTGCAAGTGCCCTCATCATGTGATGCTCATATCAAACAATAACTACCTGGACAGGATCACCAGTGGCGAGTCAAACACTACATTGTGTATCATATACACATTACACCTGGCCTGCCAGTGCAATTTAATGTGTGCAACCTAGTGCCAGATAGACTGCATGCAGTTAAAACTGTGACAGATCAGCTACTGCATGTGTAAACAATGTGGCCATTGGACAGTTTGTGGGCCTCACCCATACATTTAGTACCACAAAAGGATGGCTCATAAAAACTTTGTGAAAACTATCAGGCTCTGAATGCATGGACAATAATATCCAATACAAATATACAAGGCTTTTCCCACATGTTGACAGGTGTCACCAATTTCAGTGTCACAGACTGCAAGAAAGAAAACTTCCAAATGTCTACGGTGAGTGAAGACGCACCAAACATGGTTGTCATCACCCAGTTTGGACTCGAATTGCTGTTTACGCCTTATGGACTAAAAAATGCTGCACAAACCTAGCAGTGCTTCATTGACATGTTATTACTCCAATTTCCATTTTGCTTTTCTTTCCTAGATGATGTCCTAGTTTTCTTGGCTTCCCCAGATCAATACAAGTAACACCTCTGCACTGTTATTAATATGCCAGAACAGCACAGCAAGGTAGTAAATGAAGAGAAGTGGCAGCTCTGACAACCTGAAGTCATTTTCTTAGGCCATCTAATAAATCAGGCAGGTGTCCATCCAATGCAGAAACATACATAACTTTTGCAAGCACTATCTAGACCTTGCAGTTACCAGAAACTGAGAAGGTTTCTAGAGGAAGTGAACTTCTTGAGATTTCATTGACCTCAGGCACTATAGTACCATTCACTGATGCCCTTGTAGAAAAAAAGAAACAGGGAAAACAGCTGCTGAAGTGGAGCCAAGCAATGCAATGCATGTTTGATAACATTAAGCTATGCTTACAATAGTTGGTTGCATGAGCACATCCTGTACCTGATGTCCATCCCGCTACCACAGCTGTTACGAGTCGTACAGCCATTGATGGAGTTCTGCAACCATTTGTAGATGGCAAACACCAAGCACTATGTTGTTATCTACAGAAGCACATGCACTCACAATGAAAAAGGTCAGTATTTGATTGTGAGTTGTTAGCAAAATGCCATTTTAAGGCTGAAGTGGAAGGCACACAGTTTACTACCTTTACAGACTACTGCCCACTAGCATAAGTAACAAGAAACCCAATCAGAAATTGTTTGCCAAGAATATTTTGACATCTTACCTACACCAGTCAGTTCTCAACTGATGTACAGCACATTAGGGGAACCAAAAACTTGAGAGCCAACTATCTGTCATGAATCAATAATGTATAGTCTACGAGCATAGATTACGAGATGTTTGCAGTGGCACAGGAATTAATCCCATTAATTCAAGAACTTTTGCACAACATGAACACCAGCATCAAGTCTGAACATCATTTGCCCCCTGGCTCGGTAATGTAGATTTGGTGTGACATTTTGCAGAGCAGAGCCCACTCACTGGTTTCTTCGACTAATGGAAACATGTCTTTGATGCTTGCAGCAACTGTCTCACCCAGGGGTATGATCCTCAACAAAATTGGTAACAGACGGTTTCATGTGGCCAGAAATAAAACAAAAATGACACAAGCATATGTAGCATGTCAGCGGAGCAAAACAGAATGCCACACCATCCCATTCCTAGACCATAGGCAGATTACAACATGTTCACTTAGACATAGTTGACCCCCTTCCGGAGACAGATGGTTGTAAATGTATTCTCTCAGTGATTGATCATGTGAGATATTGGGTGTAGGCAGCACCATTGGCCTCCATTACCGCAGAATCAGCAACAAATTTGGGAGAATTTTATGAAAGAGTAGTTCACCTTTAGAGGATAATGCATATAGGATGCTGGTGTGACCTATTCATGAGTACTGGTTGAGTGTTTGGGATCTGCACCAGATCAGAGTGAAGGAAGATGTTGAAGCAATTCAGAGGTGGGCTGCTAGATTTGTTACCGGTAGGTTTGAACAACACGTATGTATTAAGGAGATTCGGGTACTCAAATAGGAATCACTGGAGGGAAGGCAATGTCTTTTTGAGAAACACTATTGAGAAAATTTAGAGAACTAGCACTTGAAGCTGATCGCCAAACTTTTCTACTGCTATCAACATACATCATGCTTAAGGACCACGAAGATAAGATACAAGAAATTAGGACTCATACGGAGGAATATAGACAGCCATTTTTCCCTTGCTCTACTTGCAAATGGAACAGGAAAGGAAATGACTAGTAGTGGTATGGGGGATCCTCCATCACACACTATATGGTGGCTTGTGGAGTATCTATGTAAATGCAGAAGTAGATGTACAGCATTTGTGTGGTTGTGGATTTCTAGATTGGGTGACCATTTATAGTTACCACTGACCAGAGCTGTCAGAACTATGCAGGCTTTGTGAAGTCCGGCACTTTTGCACCAACACCTATCACCCCCAAAGCAATGGGAGTGGTAGCATCGCACAATAAGGCAGATTTAATGTGGAATTAATTTCTTTTATTTCCACCTATAATCACAACATGTTTGGTCCTTAGACTATCAGTTTCAGTCAGCAATGACCATCTTCAGATTTTTTGTAACTTATCCTAAAATAATAAAGCCATAGTGGCACTGTCACAAAATATACACAAAATCATCATAGCATCATCACACATATTTAAAATGTGATGCAAAGTAAACTACTATTCTGGCAGTCATATTTTCTCTATTACTACTGGTCACATTTTAAATATGTGTGATTATGCTATGCTTGCTTTGTGTAATTTTATGATTATGCCACTATGGTTTTATTATTTTTGGGCAAGATATAGAACAGGTCTGAAAAAGGTCGTTACTGACTGAACCCAGGAGTCTACGGACCAAGTACTTTGCAATCATTAGGGGGAAATAAAAGAAATTCATTAGACACTTCCTGGATCATCGTTTCAATCCATGACTATGTCACAACTTCTGAAACAAGTTTAGTGTGCCACTGGAGAATGATTCCTTGGGTTATGATTGGTGTATGCACTTCCTTTGTAGAGGACTTGCACGCTTCACTAGCGGAAGTCATATACAGTGAACCTTTACATCTCCCAGTATAAGTTATTGAACCTGTTGAACCACAATTGAACACATCAGAGTTACCAGGATTAGTCAGCACAGTACAAAAACACATCACACAGATCCACAAACTGCCACAACAACCAAAAAGTGAACCAAAAGTGTTCATACCTAAGGCCTTCGCACACTGTGACTATGCAATGTTAAGAGATGACCCTATATGACCAACACTGCAGGCCCCATACTTAGGGCCACACAAAGTTCTCCACAGGACAGACAACACATTTATTATTTTACTGCACAACGAACATACAATGGCCTCCATTCATCATTTGAAACCAGCTTGATTCACTCACACACAGGCCATACACTGTGGAGAACATACCAAAGTACCAAAGGAGCCTCAACACTCTTCATCGCACCGCTCACATGTGTCCGGGTGATGAACAGTGCTCTTGTTTTGGTTGCCTTCACCATCCACTGAGGCATTTACAGGATTACATTCTGGACTGAGAGAAGATAATGTGCTTACCCCCTCATCAGTATCCCTTATTATTGGAGGGGGGGGGGGGGGGGGGGTCTATAGCAACTGCAGACTGTGAAGCAGTCAGAAATATACAAATTTACTAACTCTGACAAAGCAACCTGTCTGGCATCAGATGAGGCAGGTTAAAACAGATATTCTTTGCTTCCAGTAGTCTAGCTCTGACTGCTAAATTGTAAATAAGTGCCTTTGGCTTGTGCAGTGTTACTAGCAGTCTGGTGTCTTTGGTCAACCATCATTTATGGTTTAAGTACTTCTACACTCCTGGAAATGGAAAAAAGAACACATTGACACCGGTGTGTCAGACCCACCATACTTGCTCCGGACACTGCGAGAGGGCTGTACAAGCAATGATCACACGCACGGCACAGCGGACACACCAGGACCCGCGGTGTTGGCCGTCGAATGGCGCTAGCTGCGCAGCATTTGTGCACCGCTGCCGTCAGTGTCAGCCAGTTTGCCGTGGCATATGGAGCTCCATCACAGTCTTTAACACTGGTAGCATGCCGCGACAGCGTGGACGTGAACCGTATGTGCAGTTGACGGACTTTGAGCGAGGGCGTATAGTGGGCATGCGGGAGGCCGGGTGGACGTACCGCCGAATTGCTCAACACGTGGGGCGTGAGGTCTCCACAGTACATCGATGTTGTCGCCAGTGGTCGGCGGAAGGTGCACGTGCCCGTCGACCTGGGACCGGACCGCAGCGACGCACGGATGCACGCCAAGACCGTAGGATCCTACGCAGTGCCGTAGGGGACCGCACCGCCACTTCCCAGCAAATTAGGGACACTGTTGCTCCTGGGGTATCGGCGAGGACCATTCGCAACCGTCTCTATGAAGCTGGGCTACGGTCCCGCACACCGTTAGGCCGTCTTCCGCTCACGCCCCAACATCGTGCAGCCCGCCTCCAGTGGTGTCGCGACAGGCGTGAATGGAGGGACGAATGGAGACGTGTCGTCTTCAGCGATGAGAGTCGCTTCTGCCTTGGTGCCAATGATGGTCGTATGCGTGTTTGGCGCCGTGCAGGTGAGCGCCACAATCAGGACTGCATACGACCGAGGCACACAGGGCCAACACCCGGCATCATGGTGTGGGGAGCGATCTCCTACACTGGCCGTACACCACTGGTGATCGTCGAGGGGACACTGAATAGTGCACGGTACATCCAAACCGTCATCGAACCCATCGTTCTACCATTCCTAGACCGGCAAGGGAACTTGCTGTTCCAACAGGACAATGCACGTCCGCATGTATCCCGTGCCACCCAACGTGCTCTAGAAGGTGTACGTCAACTACCCTGGCCAGCAAGATCTCCGGATCTGTCCCCCATTGAGCATGTTTGGGACTGGATGAAGCGTCGTCTCACGCGGTCTGCACGTTCAGCACGAACGCTGGTCCAACTGAGGCGCCAGGTGGAAATGGCATGGCAAGCCGTTCCACAGGACTACATCCAGCATCTCTACGATCGTCTCCATGGGAGAGTAGCAGCCTGCATTGCTGCGAAAGGTAGATATACACTGTACTAGTGCCGACATTGTGCATGCTCTGTTGCCTGTGTCTATGTGCCTGTGGTTCTGTCAGTGTGATCATGTGATGTATCTGACCCCAGGAATGTGTCAATAAAGTTTCCCCTTCCTGGGACAATGAATTCACGGTGTTCTTATTTCAATTTCCAGGAGTGTATTAACTTCCCTATGGTGCTAACTACAGATTTGTTAAATTTAAGAAGCATTTCTTACAAGAATATTGGTCAGAACAAAAACAAGACAGTGCACAGCATGAATTTATCATCAGTAGGATGCCAATATTACACAGAAAAACTACCTTAAAAGAATTTTGTGACAACTAGTTTCATCATATAGTGCATTTAAAGGGAAGGAAGTGACAATTTGAAATCATATGGAAGCTGTGGAAGAAGTTGACAGATTATTCTAAAAGATCCATAGGAAGTAGTCTTCGTAAAGATACAAGCTGAAGATAACAGTAGACGTGCACAGGGATTCTTTCAAAATGAATGTACCAGAAAGAGGAAAGAGAAATATCCACACAAAAATCATTAAAATCGTTAAAACTTGTCTAAGACTGAATATTGTCAGTTACAAAACTGATGAATGGGAAACACCTAATATGAAAATAACTGAACTGATCACAAAATGATCATATAAAATGAAGTTTATTAAAATGATGCACCTGAATGGGAAGATACATAGGTAAATTTGAGTAAATTGGTAAAAAAGGAACCAAATATTCTGAGTTTTTCATAAATGTTTAGTTAAGTAAGCTGATGCATTATTATTATTATTATTATTAAGATAATTAAAGAAAATTAATAATTTATGTGATTAATATGATGCAAATTTACAAACTGTTACATTAACTAAAAATAAACAGATACAACTTTGAATGTCGTATACTCAAAGATATTTTTAAATACTGAAGTATAAAGTTTGTGTATTTAAAATTAATGTCCTATAGCTATCACAACACATGATACCTTACATAATGGAAATGGAAATGAAATCCCATGCTTCTTGACAGAGCGTAGGGGAATGATGCGGGAGACCCGCACCGCCATACTAGGCAAGATCCTAATGGAAGCAGTTTGCCGTTGCCTTCCTCTGACAATAATGGGGATGAACGATGATGATGAAGATGACATAACAACACCCAGTCATCTCAGGACAGGTGAAAATCCCTAAACCTGCCAGGAATCAAACCCGGGACCCCGTGCTCAGGAAGAGAGAACGGTACCGCAAGACCGTGAGCAGCGGACACATTGCATTAGAGAAACATTTTCTTGAAGCTATCCTTAAAGGATTTTCAAGAAAACTGGAGCACGTACAATGGAACAGTATTAATGTCCTTGTATGTTGTGTCTTTATGAGATCTGTTGCACTTATTTAGTAACATTTATAAAGTTTTAATCACAATGATAAATGCATAATAAAATTATCATTCTACACTTACCAAGATAAAACAAATAATTTATATATGGTCTCAGCTCATCCTTAAATTAAAATTACTTGTTATTGAAAAAGTACCAAAACAAGCACAACAAAGAAGGATTCCATCAAGCTTGAAGAAGGCCCAGCTTTTACCCTTGTAATTTCTGTTTGGGAACACCTTTCCTAAAAGAGAAAAATATGATGTACGCAGACCCTCTACACAGTGTTAAGATAGTTGTAAGAAGTGACCTTGTCACATTCCGTTTTAGGAACACTTTTTACATGAAAAACTTTACAGCAAGCAGACTGAGCACAGAAAAAGTGATCAGACAGGGGCAACCATGAAGAGTCATGTTTCTCAGTGCACTATACAAAACTTTGCAGTTTGTGATAATAGCTGCAGAAAATATTGGAGGAAGACATTAATTAAGACCTCTGTATTAAAATGTCGTCTCTGCCAGCTCTTAGCCATAATTGCAAGAATATCAAGGCTCAATTTTGGATTTTCAGTTGTTGCCTAACTTCGCTTCAAGCACACTGAAATACAAACAGCCTTGGCAACACCATTGTCACATTGTTATAGTCAGAGACATGAAGAATTTTGCAGAAGTGTTTTTTGGCACCACATCTCAACTGTGCTGCAATTCATAACATAAGCTACAGACTTTTTAAATTGTCTTTAATGTACAGGAGAATCACGTTTCAATTCAATCTGTTCTGTGAATAAAAGTGGTTTTGTTAAAAACGCTGTCATCCATACGTAAAGAGTGTACGTTGTTTGATTTCTAAAATCTAGTTCATTTTTTTCTTAAATACTACATTCAGTTTAATTATGTAACTCCAGCAGCATTAGCTGCGGTGTTTTCTTAAAGAGATGTAATATAATGCATTTTTGATGGGTCATTTTTCTACATCACTCAAGTAAAATTCATTTGCTGAAGTCCTTTACTTAAAGTATTAACGTATTAACTTTAACTGAATTTTGAAAAGTATTAAAATAATGAAAGAGAGTCAATAACTATCTTGTCAGTCTCAATCTGGTTCTCAAGTGCAAGTTTTAACTTTACAAAAAATTAACTTGGATAACTGTTCTACGTATAATGAACAGATTTAACTTTAAAAATTCATTTTGTCAGAATGTGGCAACCACTTATTATAAACAGAAGCAATTAGATTTCAGGAGGAATTTCTAAAGGTGAGTTTAGTTACACTTCCTGTTCCAGTGGTGGATGCAGTCATCGTGATTACTGGAAAACCGAAGTGCAACAATTACTTTGTCACTAAATACAACAACCAAATGCTTTGTCTATTAAATGCTTCAAAAGTAGTTTGATAGTCAGATTACATTTCAGTTAGGTAAACACGTGGTCAACATTAGTAACAGGGTGTATTGTAGTTAAGTATAGTGTTCAGAGAGCAAATATTGTTGTTGTGATTATACTTTTAGACGCTATGCCAGACAAAGTCATAGTAAGGTCACTCTGCTTCGTATGTGCAAACTACCTCCAGAAAAAAATAACCCATAGCAAGAACACTATATCTGAGTACAGGAAAGAGGGTGAAAGAGGTGTTACCAAATGGAAATGATTCCTCCACAATAAACAAAACTGGTCAGAACACTGTTAGAGAAGTGAGGAAAGAAGCATACCAAATTTAAAAGAACGCAAAATCCCCAAGACTGGTGAAGTTTTACAGTAGCTCAAAATTTAGTGTGGACTTCGATGTAAGACACTTTTAATAATTTCCACAACAAACTCTGTCATAAAATCTGGCAGACAATGCAAAGGGATTATGGTCATACGTAAAATATACCAGTAGCAAAACACAATCAATATCTTCACTGCGTGACAGCAATGGTTATATTTCCTATAATAGTGACACAACAGCAGAATTACTAAATACTGTTTTCCAAAATTCCTTCACCAAGAAGACAAAGCAAATATTCCAGAATTTGAATCAAGAACAGCTGACAACATGAGTAACTTGAACGTAGATATCTTTGAGGTAGTGAAGGTATTCAAATCACTTAATAAAGGCAAGTCTTCTGAGCCCATTTGCATTTTGTATACCAATTACGTTCCTTGCAGGGTGCACTGATATAATAGCTCCATACTCAGCAATCATATACAACCACTCACTCACCAAAGATCCATATGTAAAAAATGGAAAGTTGCAAAGTCGCACCAGTACACAAGAAGGAACATACTAATAATCTGCTGAATTACAGACTCATATCACTGACGTTGATTTGCAGTAGGATTTTGGAGCATGTACTATATTAGAAAATTACTGAACTATCAGTTTAATAAGTCACAGCTGCAAAATACTAACACGAATTCTTTACAGACGAATGGAAAAACTGATAGAAGCCGACCTTGGGGAAGATCAGTTTGGATTCCGTAGAAATGTTGGAACACTTGAGGCAATACTGACCCTACGACTTATCTTAGAAGAAAGATTAAGGAAAGGCAAATCTACATTTCTAGCATTTGTAGACTTAGAGAAAGCTTTTGACAATGTTGATTGGAATACTCTCTTTCAAATTCTGAAGGTGGCAGGGGTAAAATACAGGGAGCGAAAGGCTATTTATAATTTGTACAGAAAGCAGATGGCAGTTATAAGAGTCGAGGGGTATGAAAGGGAAGCACTCGTTGGGAAGGGAGTGAGACAGAGTTGTAGCCTATCCCCGATGCTATTCAATCTGTATATTGAGCAAGCAATAAAGGAAACAAAAGAAAAGTTCGGAGTTGGTATTAAAATCCATGGAGAAGAAATAAAAAATTTGAGGTTCGCCGATGACATTGTAATTCTCTCAGAGACAGCAAAGGACTTGGAAGAGCAGTTGAACGGAATGGACAGTGTCCTGAAAGGAGGGTATAAGATGAACATCAACAAAAGCAAAACGAGGATAATGGAATGTAGTCGAATTAAGTCGGGTGATGCTGAGGAAATTAGATTAGGAAATGAGACACTTAAAGTAGTAAAGGAGTTTTGCTATTTGGGGAGAAAAATAACTGATGATGGTCGAAGTAGAGAGGATATAAAATGTAGACTGGCAATGGCAAGGAAAGCATTTCTGAAGAAGAAAAATTTGTTAACATCGAGTATAGATTTAAATGTCAGGAAGTTGTTTCTGAAAGTATTTGTATGGAGCGTAGCCATGTATGGAAGTGAAACATGGACGATAACTAGTTTGGACAAGAAGAGAATAGAAGATTTCGAAATGTGGTGCTACAGAAGAATGCTGAATATTAGATGGGTAGATCACATAACTAATGAGGAGGTACTGAATAGAGTTGGGGAGAAGAGGAGCTTGTGGCACAACTTGACTAGAAAAGGGATTGGTTGGTAGGACATGTTCTGAGACATCGAGGGATCACCAATTTAGTATTGGAGGGCAGCGTGGAGGGTAAAAATCGTAGAGGGAGAGCAAGAGATGAATACACTAAGCAGATTCAGAAGGATGTAGGCTGCAGTAGGTACTGGGAGATGAAGAAGCTTGCACAGGATAGAGTAGCATGGAGAGCTGCATCAAACCAGTCTCAGGACTGAAGACCACAACAACAACAACTATATTAGAAGATTATGAATTACCTCAAAGAAATCAATCTTAGACACATAGTCAGCATTGTTTCAGAAAATATCACCCAGTGCAACACAGCTAGCTCTTTATTCTAATGAATTAATGAGTGCTGTCAATGGGGGATTGAAAATTGATTCCATATTTCTGAATTTCTGGAAGGCTTTTGATACTGTTTCTCACAATCAGCTTGTAATTAAAATGCATGCCTATGGAGTATTGTCTCAGTTGTGCAACTGTATTCAAGATTTCGTATTAGGAAGGTCACAGTTCATAGTAACGGACACAAATTCATCAAGCAAAACAGAAGTGATATCCAGCATTCTGTAGGGAAATATTATGGTCCTCTGTTTTTCCTGATCAATATAAGTGATTTAGGAGACTATATGAGCAGCCTTTTTAAATTGTTTGCAGATGGTGCTGTCATTTACCATTTAGTAAAGTCATCAGAAGATCAAAAGTAATCGTAAAATGATTTAGATAAAATATCTGTATGGTACAAAAAGTGGCAATTGACCCTAAATAATGAAAAGTGTGTGGTCATCACATGAGTAGTAAAAGGAATCTGTTAAATTTTGGTTGCATGATGAATCCCACAAATGCAAAGGCACTTCAGCTAAACAGCTATGGATTACAATTGCAAACAACTTAAATTGGAATGATCACACAGATCATGGTGTGGGTAAGACAAAACAAATACTGTGTTTCAGAACACTTAGAAGATGCAACAAATCCACTAAAGAACCTGCCTACATTACGATTGTCTGTCTTCTGCTAAAGTATTGCAGTGTGGTACAGAATCCTAGCCAAATAGGATTGACTGAGGATGTCAAAAAATTGCAAAGAAGGGCAGCTTGTTTCTTACTGCAGAAAAATAGGGGAGACAGTGTCATTATGTGATATGTGAGTTGGGGTGGTGCTAATTAAAACAAAGGCATTTTTCCTTGTAATAAAATTTTTTCATGAAATTTCAATCACCAACTTTCTCTTCCGAATGAGAAAATATTCTGTTGATGCCCACCTACAAAGGGAAAGATGATCATTGTAATAAAATAAAACAAATCAGAGCTTTGTTTTTTCCTGTGCACTGTTTGAGAACAGAACACTGGAGAAACAGTGTGAAAGTGGTTTGAAGAACCCACTGCTAAGCAGTTAAATAGGTATTGCAAACTAGTCATGTAGATGTAGATGTATGTGCAGATGCAGATAGACAGTAATATAATTTTTCACACTGAGAGCAGTCAGCATTACAAAAGTTGGTAGTTAATTAACTTTTCTTTATAAGAAACTGTATCCACATTTTCATTGTAATCTAAATCAAGCTTTTTTCTCTTACAGATCATGATGATGTCATGACTAGACACTACTTTGTAGAAATATGCATCTACTTCATAACTAAATTGATCTTAGTGTAGCTGCATCAACCTATGTGAGTATATCAGAAGCAACACCAATCTAAAGACCTACAGATCTCCTATGACAGTCACAACAGCAGGCCAGTGAGTGTGCCGGACCGGGCAGCCTTTAATGGTGAATCATGGAGTCTTATCTTCATAACAGAAAGCTGAGGATCTCACTGTGTAAGTTCATTCTCTGTCTTGACAGCTGTAAATATTACATAAAATTTATCCATTTCACTTTTATCTTGGAATGAGTAACAAATATACATAAAACAAGAAACCAAAACTCTAAAGTTATTGTTTTGTATTTTTTAATAGGCACAGAGTTTGGATGGCACAATATTACTACTAGATGAAGGTGGTGTGCTTTGTAATCCAACAACAAAACAGTGTAGAAAACTGTGACAATATTATCCAACAGAGGGCACTGCTGTAGCCAGAAAAATAAATGTGAACTCCATTAAAAGAATTACACAGAGCAATGAACAGTGGACTCTGAAATAATAACACAGAGAAAAAAGATTTTCGTAGGAACTTCTAGAAGTGACAATGGCATTTTTTAGACCTTACAGCAATGGAAGAAAGAAAGGAAAATTAAGGCTTAATGTACCATTGACAATGAGGTCTTTAAAGATGGTGCACAAGCTCAGATTGTTTCAGGGATGAGGAAGGAATTTGGCCATACTGTTTCAAAGGAACCATTCCACCACTTCCCTTGAGTGATTTATGGAAATCCTGAAAAATTAAATCAGGATGGACAGACGCGCATTTAACAGTCATCCTCCCAAATGTTATTGCAGTGTGCTAACCACTGCGCCACCTTGCTTGGTGGATGGCAATAGAGTTTTGTGATTACTGTGAGAATGCTATTGTGAAAAAAGGACTGTGGAGGAAAATATATCATTATATGTGAAGAGAATAGTAACAATAAAGACAAGAATTTTCAAATCGTATAGTAAGTAAAAGTCAAGCAATACCAAATTTGTATATTAAGTTTAGTTACAAAAATAGTATTTCAGTTTATTTTTATTTCATGAAAATAAATGTTTAATTCCATTTGCAACAACTTGTTGGGCAAACTGATGTCTCTTCTTCATTTATTGGTTATGTGTTCTTGCTCAAGGCACTAGTTTGACAATCAAAATATTTATCAGCCACCACATATGTAATGAAATAGTAGTGTGGCCTCGAGTAGATTACAGAGGCTGAATGATGGCATGTGCAGTGTTGGCTGCGTGCAGGATACATAGATGCAAAGCAAATTGCACAACAGCAACTCTAGGTTTTATCGGCAATGATAAAGTCTGTCGAAGGTGGTACACCCACTAATAAATGAATGAAGTTTTAATTATTTATCATGAGAGTTACATGATAACTGTTAGACACAAAACTAATCATAATATGGAAAAACATAACATATGAAGTCTCACTAGGATCAATACTGGGCCCACTCTTGTTCTTAATCTGCATAAATAGCAATAATGAAATTCAAAATTATGTTTGCTGATGACATAAGCATACTAATCAGGTGTTCAGACTCAAAGTTAACCACACACTGTGCAGGTGATGGCTAAACAGGCTAGCAACTAATTCACAGCAAACACTCTAAGTATTAATCTCATGTAAATTCATATCAAATGATTTCAAAAAATGACCTGTTAGTATCATAAGTAGACACTAATGGTCAGACACTAAACTAACCATTGTGGGTAAAGCTCCTTGGGGTCTAGTTGAATAATAATTTAAAATGGGATCAATACACAGACAAATTAATCAATAAGCTGTAACAGAACATATTAAAGGCTTTACTTTACCGAAGTATGCGATACCCTCCAAATTCAACCAGTTTAACGAGTATTTATGATTATAGAAAAGTTATTGTGTATGTTAACAATGATTGCATAACATGTCTCCATAAACAGTCAACCCATTAAATTATACTGAATAACTGACCCACACTGATACAGCAAATTTCATCATGTAAAAACACTAAGTTCATCTTAAATAATTAATATGAAGTACGAAAAATAGTGGCCAAGTTAAGTATTTTGGATCTACTTAAATAAAAATCACCCAGTGAAACCTATTTGTTCACTACGAGCGTTTTCACTCAGTATTCAAGTAATCAATCCTATTTTAGACGAAAACCAATGTAATTCTTAATAATTCATGTTATTTACTTATTTATGCAAATTAGAGAAGTCAATTGACAAACTTCTATAAAACGGCCTTTTTGTAACAAAGAATTATTCTGGCAAGTCAAAAAATCTGTCTGTCATTTTAATAACATGTTAAATTATGTCACTCGATGCAAATTAATAACTTTTCTGCACAAATTATGATAACATATGTACATGTGACTTATAAACTGTAGCTCTTTTTAGTAGTTCTTTGACAATGTTATAAATACAAGCAGCAAGAAGGGTCGGGGCGCAGTCGGAATGTCACTTTGGTAAAGTGTGGAAGTACTACTTTGTGTTGTGTCATGGTCTTTGGTGGACAGTGCAATTAAGATGGCCACCAGAGTAATAAATATTTGATGTTTACATATTTGTTGGTTTCGCTCGTTCTTTATCATCAACAGCACATAAAAAACACGGGACCTCATGTTCTTAACCCTAGACAACCAGATTTAGAGCCAGCATCAGCATCGAGACACAGCATCGATCCAGCAAGCAGCACCGATTACCACAATGCATTTTAATGGTGCCAACCTAACATCAAGTGCTAAAAAGCTCCGTAAATGGGAGTGAAATAGTGCGATTATAGCAATTAGCAATATCTACGACTAGGTGACCATTACAAAGCTCAGTTCAGCATGTTTTGACCTTAGAAGTATGTCATGAGGTTAACCTACAGAAAAGGATGTGGACTTATTGTACGAGGGCTGTTCAGAAAGTAACCTCCGGTTGATTTAAAAAAATACACCAAGTTAAATAAAAATATTTTAATATATACATCTTACAACTACATCTTTGCACTATTTTTCTACATAGTCTCCATAGCGATTGAGGCACTTATCATATCTCTTCACAAGCTTTGAAATTCCTTCTGCATAAAAATCACCCGCTTGTGCCTGGAGCCAGCCTGTGACCGCATCTTTGAGCTCTTCGTCGTCATCAAACCACTGTGACCCGAGCCATTTCTTCAAATGCATGAAGAGGTGATAATCACTTGGCGCCAGGTCTGGGCTGTAAGGTGGATGGTTGATAACGTCCCACTTGAAGGACTCAAGAAGGGCCGTTGTTCTGCGAGCAGAGTGAGGACGGGCATTATCGTGCAAAAAAACGATACCGGAAGTCAGCATACCACGGCGTTTGTTCTGTATAGCCCGTCGTAACTTTTTTATTGTTTCACAGTACACATCTTGATTAATGGTCGTACCACGTTCCATGAATTCAACCAACAACACCCCTTTGGCATCCCAAAACACCGTTGCCATCAGTTTTCTGGCAGAAAAATCTTGCGAGGCTTTTCTTGGTTTGGTAAGCGAATTTGAATGTGCCCACATCTTTGATTGTTCTTTTGTCTCAGGGTTCACGTACTTAATCCAGGTTTCGTCACGGGTCACGATTCTGTTTAACAATGGTTCTCCTTCGTCCTCATAACGTGACAGAAAGTCTAATGCAGAGGCCATTCTTTGAGTTTTGTGGTGGTCGGTAAGAATTTTGGGCACCCATCGTGCACAGAACTTACGGTAACCCAATCTTGCTGTCACTATCTCGTACAAGAGAGTCTTAGAAATCTGTGGAAAACCAGTAGACAACTTCGACATTGAGAAAAGTCGATTTTCACGAACTTTTGCATCAACTGTCTGAACGAGTTCGTCAGTCACCAATGATGGTCTACCACTCCTCTCTTCATCATGAACGTTTTCTCGTCCACTTTTAAATAAACGTACCCATTCACGGACAACTCCTTCACTCATAACTCTTGGTCCGTACACGGCACAAAGCTCACGATGAATAGCTGCTGCAGAATATCCTTTGGCTGTAAAAAACCTTATGACAGCACGCACTTCACATTTGGCGGGGTTTTCTATTGCAGCACACATTTCAAACTGCCACAAAAACTAAACTAGCACAGGTACGACATTCACTCGACCACGGCTTGATGCCGACTGACCTGTTGAGTGCGTGAACGCACAGATGGCGTCGCTACTCCCCCCACAACCCGCACTGTGACCAATCAGAGGTTACTTTCTGAACCGCCCTCGTATATTACCACTCCTTGTAGTTAGCATAAGCAGTATACTGTTAGTTTACAGTTAATACAGTGTGCAGATTACATTTCCATGATTTTTTTTTTCAATGTATACTTTTAGTAGTTCCACATCTTTTGTGTTGTAATCTATGAGTCCTGATGAATGAATGAATGAGATGTAGGAAATGTGATGGTATCATAGTCTTTGTCTTTCTGCGATGGTAAAATTTTGCCACCAGTTAATGTGTCTGGCAAACTTTATGAATGTACATGTTTTTCATCCATGATTCCTGCCACACATTCTTACTACACATAACCTAATACCATATAACTGTTTAAGGGTACGTATATGCGCAAATGTCATTACTGTGGTAATTTATTATTCCAACATATGTGATTCACAACTCATTTGTAAACAAAATGCAAGCTCTGGACTGTGAATCTTCAGTGCTCTGTCTTATAAAACAGTAAAATTTTATGGCTTACGTAACTGCTCAGATACAGCTGGCCATACAAGAGAATGGTTGATCCCTTCAGCAGCTGCAGTTATTCACTACCTTTTTTTGGAGTCTAATTCTTGCCTATAATTTCTCATTTTGAATAACAGAACAGCATTTCAGTGTTCACAATGTTCATGTGCACAGAAACACTAATTTTGTTCTGACAGCAGGATAACCTCAGTTAGCATGTACAGAATGACCAATGTAAGAGACATTGATATCCAGTCTACATCTACATCTACATCTACATTCATACTCCGCAAGCCACCCAACGGTGTGTGGCGGAGGGCACTTTACGTGCCACTGTCATTACCTCCCTTTCCTGTTCCAGTCGCGTATGGTTCGCGGGAAGAACGACTGTCTGAAAGCCTCCGTGCGCGCTCTAATCTCTCTAATTTTACATTCGTGATCTCCTCGGGAGGTATAAGTAGGGGGAAGCAATATACTCGATACCTCATCCAGAAACGCACCCTCTCGAAACCTGGCGAGCAAGCTACACCGCGATGCAGAGCGCCTCTCTTGCAGAGTCTGCCACTTGAGTTTATTAAACATCTCCGTAACGCTATCACGGTTACCAAATAACCCTGTGACGAAACGCGCCGCTCTTCTTTGGATCTTCTCTATCTCCTCCGTCAACCCGATCTGGTACGGATCCCACACTGATGAGCAATACTCAAGTATAGGTCGAACGAGTGTTTTGTAAGCCACCTCCTTTGTTGCTGGACTACATTTTCTAAGCACTCTCCCAATGAATCTCAACCTGGTACCCGCCATACCAACAATTAATTTTATATGATCATTCCACTTCAAATCGTTCCGCACGCATACTCCCAGATATTTTACAGAAGTAACTGCTACCAGTGTTTGTTCCGCTATCATATAATCATACAATAAAGGATCCTTCTTTCTATGTATTCGCAATACATTACATTTGTCTATGTTAAGGGACAGTTGCCACTCCCTGCACCAAGTGCCTATCCGCTGCAGATCTTCCTGCATTTCGCTACAATTTTCTAATGCTGCAACTTCTCTGTATACTACAGCATCATCCGCGAAAAGCCGCATGGAACTTCCGACACTATCTACTAGGTCATTTATATATATTGTGAAAAGCAATGGTCCCATAACACTCCCCTGTGGCACGCCAGAGGTTACCTTAACGTCTGTAGACGTCTCTCCATTGATAACAACATGCTGTGTTCTGTTTGCTAAAAAATCTTCAATCCAGCCACACAGCTGGTCTGATATTCCGTAGGCTCTTACTTTGTTTATCAGGCGACAGTGCGGAACTGTATCGAACGCCTTCCGGAAGTCAAGAAAAATAGCATCCACCTGGGAGCCTGTATCTAATATTTTCTGGGTCTCATGAACAAATAACGCGAGTTGGGTCTCACACGATCGCTGTTTCCGGAATCCATGTTGATTCCTACATAGTAGATTCTGGGTTTCCAAAAACGACATGATACTCGAGCAAAAAACATGTTCTAAAATTCTACAACAGATCGACGTCAGAGATATAGGTCTATAGTTTTGCGCATCTGCTCGACGACCCTTCTTGAAGACTGGGACTACCTGTGCTCTTTTCCAATCATTTGGAACCCTCCGTTCCTCTAGAGACTTGCGGTACACGGCTGTTAGAAGGGGGGCAAGTTCCTTCGCGTACTCTGTGTAGAATCGAATTGGTATCCCGTCAGGTCCAGTGGACTTTCCTCTGTTGAGTGATTCCAGTTGCTTTTCTATTCCTTGGACACTTATTTCGATGTCAGCCATTTTTTCGTTTGTGCGAGGATTTAGAGAAGGAACTGCAGTGCGGTCTTCCTCTGTGAAACAGCTTTGGAAAAAGGTGTTTAGTATTTCAGCTTTACGCGTGTCATCCTCTGTTTCAATGCCATCATCATCCCGGAGTGTCTGGATATGCTGTTTCGAGCCACTTACTGATTTAACGTAAGACCAGAACTTCCTAGGATTTTCTGTCAAGTCGGTACATAGAATTTTACTTTCGAATTCACTGAACGCTTCTCGCATAGCCCTCCTTACGCTAACTTTGACATCGCTTAGCTTCTGTTTGTCTGAGAGGTTTTGGCTGCGTTTAAACTTGGAGTGAAGCTCTCTTTGCTTTCGCAGTAGTTTCCTAACTTTGTTGTTGTACCACGGTGGGTTTTTCCCGTCCCTCACAGTTTTACTCGGCACGTACCTGTCTAAAACGCATTTTACGATTGCCTTGAACTTTTTCCATAAACACTCAACATTGTCAGTGTCGGAACAGAAATTTTCGTTTTGATCTGTTAGGTGGTCTGAAATCTGCCTTCTATTACTCTTGCTAAACAGATAAACCTTCCTCCCTTTTTTTATATTCCTATTAACTTCCATATTCAGGGATGCTACAACGGCCTTATGATCACTGATTCCCTGTTCTGCACTTACAGAGTCGAAAAGTTCGGGTCTGTTTGTTATCAGTAGGTCCAAGATGTTATCTCCACGAGTCGGTTCTCTGTTTAATTGCTCGAGGTAATTTTCGGATAGTGCACTCAGTATAATGTCACTCGATGCTCTGTCCCTACCACCCGTCCTAAACATCTGAGTGTCCCAGTCTATATCTGGTAAATTGAAATCTCCACCTAAGACTATAACATGCTGAGGAAATTTATGCGAAATGTATTCCAAATTTTCTCTCAGTTGTTCTGCCACTAACGCTGCTGAGTCGGGAGGTCGGTAAAAGGAGCCAATTATTAACCCAGCTCGGTTGTTGAGTGTAACCTCCACCCATAATAATTCACAGGAACTATCCACTTCTACTTCACTACAGGATAAACTACTACTAACAGCGACAAACACTCCACCACCGGTTGCATGCAATCTATCCTTCCTAAACACCGCCTGTACCTCTGTAAAAATTTCGGCAGAATTTATCTCTGGCTTAAGCCAGCTCTCTGTACCTATAACGATTTCTATATACTAAGTAGAGAGATAAACACAATTAATAAGATATGAGCAATGAAGTTCATCATTATATAGCCTACATAATAGAATAATAAGTGCAAATAAAATTGGTCATATTTCAACAGATACTTGTTTTCAGACTTACGCTTATAGGATATTTTTAATTTTCCATCTTTGCTATTTTCATTTACAAACATGCATGTATTTACTCATAGCTGGCAAATTTTGTTTGTAAGTCACTATCAAATGGGCCTTTAATCCACACCATTTCTCTACATTTCTTCATGTCTTACCATTAACTTGCTATTCAAATTTCTTTTTACTCAGACAAATCTGTGTAAGCAGACTCCCCAAAATTTATCAGGTTCTTCATTCAATTCCTGAACTGGAACAAGTTTATTTCAACATTAGAACAATATTTTGTCATAATATAAAGAGTGGCAACGTATCAACAATGCCATATGGGTAACTTTAATATTTCTTTCACAGATAATTGTTTACTGTGTGATGTTAATTTTGATTTAAGTTGTGATATTTTCTTACTAATCACTGTAACCAAAGCAAATGCAAACCTCACAGTCAGTAGGAACACAACAGAAAATGAAGCAATAGCTTCATCGGAAATGAAATCTACCTACTTTTCTTCAGCCATGAAGTAAGTGTTAGGAACAGACTAAAGCAAGCTCTAAACTATTTTGTGACCCAACAAATTTCTGTCAGAAGTTGCAACTTGTGTTCCTGTTTAGCAGAAAAATACTTTGACAAACCTCAGACTGAATCTAGCAATTATAACTCAGGCTGTCATTTAACTATTTGAGCTGGTTAACAATACAGTAACCATTATGTCATGTAGTTGACTTCCATAATATGGAACATACAAAAGAAATAAAAAAAACTAATATCCATTTTTGGATCATTAAATTAAACATCAATGTAATCATTTTCCTACACACTATAATTTAACGTACATAAATTTAATTGCTGCAGGTAAATTCATAGGTATTCACTGATACTGAATCAAAAAAAACAAATACCAATATTATTAAATCAAGTGTGCTTCAAGTGTGCTCAGAAGGTTTCAGTTCTTCACTGCTAGGAATTCTGTTTTACTGATTTATTACGGGTAAAAAGGGAATATTCATATAATAACATACAAGAAGGCCAAAGTATATCTTTCATATTTGCTCAGTGCAATTTGCTTGTCTTTATTAATGGGAAGGCAGAAGGTTCTCATATAACAAAGTGGAAATACTGCTGATTACAATTATGTAGTGCCTTATATTTTATAATTATTTATTTTTATTTAGTCATTCCCATTAAGAAAAATCAGATTTTCCCTTCAATGATTTGTTGTGTGGGTGGAAAGCCAAG